>NC_143163.1:308030-611060 GCF_047325235.1 Durio zibethinus
GACGGCTTAAACTGATGATTTCTCCTTCTTGTTTCAGACAGCTGTGGCGCTGAAGTTCCTCTCTGCATGAAGGACTGTGTTTGTTTTTTTTGTGTAGATCTGTTTCGTTTTCGATTTGGGTATTTTGGGGGATTGTTTGAAATTTGATTTTTTATGCGTGGGAATGAGGGTCTGTTTGGGGGTGTTGAGAGTGTTTTGAGGAGGGGAGTTCGTCTGAGCTCGAGGGTTTTCGTGGGGGTAGATTGAATGGGTATTCTTTTTTTTTTCAGAGAGCGTCCGAGAGAGCTAAAGGGGAAAGGGGCTAGGGATTTTAAAAGGCTTCAAATAGGGGGATCTGGGTGGCTGTAGGGTAGCTGTAGGTTAGCTGTAGGTTGGCTGTAGGTGGGCTGAACATAGAGCTGGTCAGGGGGCTGGACAAAGGCAGCAGCGACACCGTACCAACCTCTGGTTTCTGTCTCATTTCCTTTTTTCTTTTTTTTTAAAATTTTTAATTTTTTTAATTATTATATATATTTTAAATATATTATTATTATTATTATTATTATTATTATTAAATTATAATAAAAATAATAGACCCGAACAAAATCGATATCTACAATCCAAAAAAAAAAAAAAAATCCTAGCTAGCCCATTTCAAGGTGCTTAACCTTTGAGAATCCATCTTGTATACTATATATGGTCAAAATATGAGTTTGAAAATTTCGGATTGATCAACAAAGGTGACGGTAGACTTTTAGTTTTAGTTATAGACGAAATTAATAATAATAATAAAAATGTTGTTTTATAATGATGGATATGGGTTCCAACTCCCAAAAGCTCCATTTCACATTGTTTTGGCATAGTTAATTAACCCTTTTTCAAGACTGTCATGGATTGTTTTGAAGAAGAAACAATTAGGGATCGGATGTTGGAGGCTGGAGTGGGGGTGGTTGGTGTTGGGGGTAACTGGTAAAACTAATATAATCAAATTTGCAAGACTAGTACGTACATACAGAGATAACAACATGAATGCAATTGTATGACCAAGTAAAGATCAGCATATCATACCTAGTACTAATCCTTAAATTTTGCATTATATAACTTGATTTGGAATTAAAGGTAAGGATTAATCGTATTTGTATCCCAATTCTCACCCCAAGATGCATGCTTATTACTCCATCATAAACAAGGATCTAATATATAAATATTAATAAAGTCATGGTTATTCCCTTCAGATATGTCAAAAATTACAGGCTCATAAATCATAAGTTTAGAACCCCTTTTATTTTCAAGTGTTTATGGCCTTTTTATTATGAGAAATATATACTACGTACAAATCGATAGGATACAAATTTCAAGTAATTTGTAGTAGTACATACTCTCATTCAAATCATTTAGTTATATATTTTTCTTTAACGGAACTACACTTTCTATATAACTTAACTAGAATTGAACATATTAGCTAGATTAATTTGTAAAAAAAAAAAAAAAAAAAAATTAACGCCAGCTTCCAGTGTGCAAGCAAAAAAGCGGTAGTTGATTTTTGCACAGTTTTGACTTTCATAAGTTTTGTTATTTCATTTTTGAAAAGTAAAATAACAAAATGATTGATTCTTATTTTTTCATACTTTTGACTTTAATAAGTTTTGTTATTTCATTAATTTTGACAATCAATTCTTGCTTATGTGTCACTTAATTAACGAAGCAAATTTATCACTCTTGTTATATATATATATAGTATGTAACTATATAAATGTATATATATATATATTTATACATATATATGATATATTGCCTCCAAAGTGTACATTCACACCACAATTATTCGTTATGTAAAATTCATTTCTCTGAATTGATCTCATATTTGTGAGACAAGTATCGATATAAGTATTAAAAAATTAAATTAAAAGTACCATATATATATATATATATTTAATGATTTATTAATTCTTGGATGGTTAAAATTAATGAGTATGTGGAATTTTAAAACTTTTCAGCTTTAAGTCCTTTGACCATGACAAGGGGAAAGAGACAGGTGAAAAGATCTCTTTTGCATTGCTCGATTATGAAAATTATAAAACACTTGATGATGAACACCATTCAGTTACTTTTATTCCTTAATTCCTCACTAGAAGCAGTAAACATAATAATTTGACATATAGTAGTCCTATTTTCAATAAAAGGAATTAATTAGAATGCCAAGCTATAAGCTACTTCATGCAAGGAAATACATATCATCCATGACAAACCCTTGTGGAATCTCAGAACCTGATCTAGGGAAACAAGATGATGTAAGAAGAAAATCATCATGATCAGTCGTAATACTGTCAAGAGAAAACTCGCATTCTTGTTCTTCATTTGACAGTTGCTGCTGGAACTGGTACTGGTAGTTTTGTTGCTGTTGAGATTTCGGAGAATAATTATTCTCAATAAGTGGCTGCGATATGGAAGAATGATCAGTACTGTGATAATCATGCTCCTTTGCAAGTGCGAAATTTATATTGACAGGACCTCTTGGGTTGCCAAATGAAATGGAGGTGCTACGACGACGACATCCTGTAAATTGTTGCACCAAGGATCGGAAGTTTTTAGTGTCGGCATTGAGGAGGGTGGTGGGTGTCCTTTTAGAAGCTCTGGATCGCCTCCGAACAGGCTTTGATATACGGCCCTTATTAGGGGTCAAGTGGTCACCGGCTACAAATGAACTGCTGGGCCTTAACTTATTTCCGGATGTGACGGTGGTGACTGTGGTAGCATCGGAGAATCCAAAAGAACCGTCAATGGCTTGTTGATAGAATTGCATCCATTCACTAGAGCTAGATAGAGTTTCATTCATGGTTTTAAGGGTTGTGGGTTTGATTTTCTCTTTTCTTTTTCTCTCCTAGCTAGTAACTACAAGGCTTCCCAGAAGGTTGTAGTCTCACCTCGCAATTTGAACTGTAGGCCTCCAACTTATAAATAGTGAGTTGGTGATCACTTCTGGATCGGCCTGGTCAAAGTAAGACATGTCAATTTTTGACCATTCTTAATGGATCAGAGAAGGGTGACTTATTGCCAAAGGATGTGTTTTTTCCTGGAAGCAGCGTCTGTTTATGTCAAATGAGATCATCATGTTAGAGATAATATCTCTCCTTTCTCTGGACTCCCTGAAAAAAGCTATTTTCTAGCGTATATCATGGTCTCTCATCTCCTTTTTGGTCAAAAAATTGTTATGAAAAGAAGAAATTAACATCAGCTCAGAGTTCATTCTTGCAGTTACGTACTTCCTGGTTCATATATTAATCATCAAGTATTAAAGCCATTGGATTATTTGGTTAGACTCCAGAAATGTGACTGCTAAAAAATTGTTGCTTCGGGCGCATCTGTCAACAAGTTTTTTTTTTTTCCTACCAACTTTATATATAGAATTATATATGTGACACTTTTCCAACCAAGGTTTATGTGAACTGATCAAGTAGTAATTTTATGTCACTGGATTACCAAGCATAGTTTTGATGAAAATAACCTTCTTGATGATATAATCTAACAAACAAGCTGACAAGCAATAAAAATTTTCCATCCCAACTTGTACCAATTGATCTCATTGGGTTTTGATTTTTTTCTTCTTAAAAAAAGATATATATATATATATATATATAGATAGATAGATATGATCAAAATTCACATGTTAACTGCAATGAAATTAAATTATGTAAAAGGCATGCAGTGACACCTCCTTTCAAAGTTCCAAGTCTTTGAAAATATATATGTGAGTGCATGGAAATTGTAAGAGATAGGGACATCTATTTTGATAATGTCCTTCAGTTGACCGCACTCTGCAGGAAGACTGAAACTGAATGCAAAATGAATACACTTTGTGAAAACCAAAACCAAATTAAAGGCCACCAACACACATAATTAACTGATATGTTAACATTAATTAATTTGTTTGAATTCCAGCTAGCTGTGTGGTACCGTTAAATCGGAATGTGGATACATAAATAGAAAATATAACTATCATCAGCCCGAAGGATTTATTAAAATCAGCACTAAGAATGCTCTCCAGTTTGACTGTTGACCAAGATTTGTAATTTGAAGTAATAGTACAATAATGTTTGGTGAGAGAGTTTGAAAACTACATCGTTCATGGTAGAAACACACACGAAATTAAGCAGCAAGCGCTGAGTCATCCCAAGGACAAATTCGCTGTCGCCTTGTTTAATAAGAGACTAAATTAATTTCTACCATCAGTTGTAAAGTTGAAAAAAAATATATCGTACTGAAACCATTTTCGTCATCTTCAGTACGAAAAGAATTAACAAAGTGTGGTTCGGTCATAATCGTTTCTCTTTCCATTAATTTGTTATAATTTTCACAATCATCAATTCATATAACCTAATATCACATGTGAAAAAAAAAAAAAATTTCTATCAATTTTTTTTTACATATGCCAAACAGAAGAAGAGAAAACCTTATTCCAATAATATTCTATCCAACATTACGTAAACATACTAAAACCACAATTAAGTTGTTGTCTGAACACTGGCATAAACAGCCTGACAGACTCTTAAAAAGTCTTTGCACGTGTGAGTGCAAGGAAATTGAATGGATAGGTACATTTGACTGCAAATTTTTCGCCAGTTGACCACATGGTGAGCCAGAAAGAATTGACCAATAACACGCGGGTCGAACCAGACTCCAAGACAAAAGGAACAAAACTTGCTAATAACTAGCCCGAGTCCTAGTCATTTTGATTAAATTTAACCTAAGCTAAACTTATTATTCTAACATATTGAGGAGCCTTTGTCCCCGTAAAAAAGATGAGATTTGTGCTCTGTTGAAACCATACCTCGACAAAAATTGATTACTGTGTTGAGTGTTTAATATTTCTGTCAAAGTACTTATCTGGAAATCGAACCTGTTATATAAGTAGATTTTTGTCCCAATTGAGCATTAAATAAATAAATGCCAGACCACTCACAAAGATTTTACCATGTGGCCCAGTGCTCTACTAGTACTACTACATAAGTTTGTTATCAACAACGAATCTGTTTCCAGCCACCAGTCGCACCTTTAAAACAACCTCAAGAAACAAAACTAGGCCACTTCATCAAAGTACAGCTCAAGAAGGCACTCTCTGTCTCTCTCTCACGCATTGCCCGACCATTTTTTACTTTTTAAAGAAGGCAACTTCGATTCCACCCAACCTGGTGAATAAGAAAGCCACAGTGCTTTACCGGTTTCTTTGTGCTTGAAATCAGGATATTTTTTATTTACCTTGCCATTTAACTGCAAAACGCCACAAATCAGAAAAAAAAAAAAAAAAAAAAAAGGTGCAATTTTAACCAAAAAAAACTTAGCTCCATGATGAGTACAACTCTCAATATACCTTATCCAATCTGTTGTCCCACCACTTACTCGGGTTTTCCACCAAGTCCTTCCAGAATTCATCCCCTAAATCAAGTCAAATCATAACAAACCATGCACCATCATCAGTATTGATACTACATTCAAATGCTATAAGATGCTCAGCATTTGGACACTTTATCACCATTTTGGATATTCTTTTTGTTTCACTAAATATTACCAGAACACTAATGCTACTGATGTTTTCTTCAATTATCTCCATTGGGTTGATATACTGTAACAGAGGCCCATGTTTAAACAGTCAATGCAATGAAAACTATACATAATTTATTTCACTATACCTTTAAGTTGGTTCACTTGGTTTGATTTTTGAGTAGGACCATCATATTGCGGTCCTTTAAGTTCTGATAAAACCCACTTGGGTGCGCAGTCAAGCCAAAGCGAAAGATCACGATCTTTGTGTTTAAAATCAGGAAATTTGGGTTTTACCTGTAAATAAAATAATAAGCACTAATTTCAAGGCAAAAGGAGGAAAGATACATCAAATTAGAGGATTACCACTCCATTAAGCTTCTTTTCACGGTAATCCTTCCACTCTTTTGGATTATCAAGAAGATCCCTCCAGATACTAGACGCAGTTTCAGTACCTTTCTTAGTGCTAGCTGAAAAAAAGTTAGCCCTACTTAGTGAAACCTGCTGAACAACAATATAATGTGGTAATGGAGAGGGTGAAAGGCTCTTAAGCCTTTCAATCAGTTTTTCGGATTAATGTAAAGCAGAATGAATAAAGATACATTTGATGAAAAATGTGATTGGTCATAGGTTCTGTTGCACCCAATAATGGAGCCATCAATTGATAACCAATTGAAAAAACCATTTGAGTTGCACCATTTTAACATATATTACTTTACCTTGGCTGAATGGCAAATTTCAATTGAACCTCCAACTCTTGAACATAATAGCAGATGGAAGGCTTAATCAAGCTTACAACAAACATTCTGGGGATAAGTTAAATTTAACTCCAGTGTTTTACCAATTTTTTCTGTATGATGGTTAAATTTTTCCTGAGTCAAGTCAGATCCTTTTCTTGCCTCAAACCTAATGGAATAGAAAATCTAAAATACAGGGCAAATAAATTTTAATCAATTGTAGCCAGTATCAATGCCAATCAGCATAGTGAAAATTTTAGCTTTGATGAAAGACAGAATTATCTTGGACAACTTAAAGCACAAAATATATCATCAAAAATATTTTAAATCCTATACTCTTCCATGATATGAAAATATGAGAGATAGAACCACAGAGCCTCACCAGAATCACTAAAGGCCCCTTCTTCTTTAGGGGTAGCAATGCTTTTCGTCATGGGAGCAGATTCATCAACAAAGTTGACAGTACGAACCATAACCTACCAGGGAGAGACTAGGATATTAGACCAATCCTGATATTGTAATTTCTCAATTGTTTGCCCAATTATTTTATATTAAGAGATACTACAGACAGAGACATATGAACTAAAGAGAACTTATCTTTACCATATTCTTTTGTACGCTAGGTTATAGTTAATCTAATAACAATGGCACAAAGATTGTAGCTTCTTTATGTTTGAAAGTAAATTTTTTTAGGCAGGATATTTTCCACCACATACTCAATGAACCATACGTTTATAAGAGGCTTAGGTTAAGTAGTAGTATCATGCCCAGTCAAGGTTAAGCTACAGGAAACAGAAGTAAGATTGAGAATTAGGTTCTCACAACTGTCGGGTTGTAACGGGCAGTACCATCTACTTCGTTTTTGCCTTAAATGAAATATGTGATTGCATTGGTAAGATTGAAATTTTAACAATAGCACTAACTTCGACACTATGAACTTCTCTAGAGACATAAAGAAAACAAAAGAGAAACTTTAGTTTTAAAAGTGATTAACTCCAATGCATATTATTAGATAATAGATCCTATGCTAATTATACACCAAATAAAATTTTTTCCACAAAAAAATTGAACAATTAGACCACCTGAATTCAATTTTGAAATTTTAAATGGTCCAATAGTAATCATTCCATTGCTTCCTACCTGGACATTGGCTTGACCATGATTTGCATTAGAAGAAGGTGGATCTGCACTGAGTTGCCCATCTATATAGACATGATCATTTTCTTTCAGATGGCAAGCAGCAATATGGGCCAAATCACCCTCGAAAATTATTGGAATCCTGATATATGTTAGGAAAACAAAACACAAAGGATTTGCATGGCAAACATTAATAAACGATGCAGTGGCTAAAACTAAGCAAGAAATGAAAAGGAAAACATAATTTGCTGATTGGCATCTTCTCAGTGATCATGAAAAACAACAAGATAGAATCAGAAATGATCAAAATAATAGTATTAATAAAACAAAGAAACTTTCAACAGAAAGGAGCATCTGAATATTTCAGTAAACCCAAAAAAAAAAAAGGGAAATGGGAAGATGGGTACCAGAGAGGAGGAGAATCAGAAGAAGGGTTCTGGGAAATAACAGTGCCAGCCCACAATTTCCCATCAGAGGCAGCCTCGAACTGTACGGGCATATGAATGTAACCCGAGATGCTGACGGAGTTAGCCACCTTGGATTGGAAGGGTATCTTAGTAGGCCTAGGCCATTCCTTGGGTGCTGAGGGTTCGAAGTCGGATTCGGATGGTTTCTTAGTTTTGGTCCACCGCTTGGAAGTGGTAGAAGTAGAGAAAGAGTGCAAAGCAGGCCATCTTCTTGAGGCCTGATGCGATTGTGAAGTTGAAATTTTTGCGAGTGTTCGAATGAGGGAGTTCATGTCGGCTGTTGAGGTGGAGAACCTAGGTTTAAAACCCTTGCCTTTTCCAGGGTTTATTCCCAAGGAGAAAAACAGAGCGAGGGTGAGGGTCGCTTCGCTGGGTTTGGGGGTTTTACGTTTCCAACTTCTGCTGAGTTTGGGAATTGGGATGCTTGGAATGGGCTCCCATTTGAAGTTGATTTTTGAAGTTGGGCCTAGTAATTGACATCAGGTTTCTTGCTTATGTTCGCCCTGGCAGGCACACTGATTTTATAATAGTACTAAAATTGCAAAGCCCCAACTTAAAACTCGTTTCCTGTAATCACGATTCAATTTTTATTACTGCAATTTACACACTTTTCTTCCTTCTTTTTTTTTCTCTTGTTTCTGGATACTGTCATAAACCTGTATGATGGGAGCATTATATATTTAGCAGAAGTAGAGAAGTCTTGTGCACATTTTTGTAATGAAAAAGTGAAAAAAAAAAAAAAAACTGTTAAGATTCTAATTTCTTAGGATGCTGATCATCCAAAAGTGACGATTTTTTACTTTTATGCGTAGCCTCGTCAAATGAAGAAGGTACATTACAGTACATGTCTTGTCTTTCTTTATTTTGACTCCAATTGAATAACTTATTTAACTTGATGGATGTAAATAATTGAATTTTAGCCTGCTAATTGAATAAAACCTTACTTTGTTTTGTGCTGCTCCTTTACATCCCTAATTGAACAAAATCAAACCGTTGTTCTGAGCAACAGGAGAGACAATGCTTTAACAAGTAAACATAGAGTAAGCACATGTTTCCTGTTGATGTCCTTTAACAAGTAAACATACAGTAATTCCCGATTCCTTGTCTATGACAAGAATGCAAACAAAAAAAATAATAAAGACAAATATTCCAGATTCCTAATCAAATTCCGACAGATAAACAACCACCAAAACTAGGTGATGAATGGCGAGATAACAATAACATAATCCTTACAAGAAGTAATTGCCATCATTTGCATTTTCATTGGAGTAGGGGATGTCCCTATTAAGCGCCGGTAAAGAAATATGATCCAATTCAAAACCGTCAAGGATCTGATCTGCATTAAATCTAACGCTAGAAGAGCTAAAGAAGGCATCCTGGTGAACATCGTCAAATGATACTGCATGTTGTTTTTCCTGGTACAAATGCTGATGTTGCCGGTGAGATGCGTTCTCTTGCTGCCGCAGCTGCTCTTGATCGCTTTGTTGATGATAATAATAATCGTTGCCGGAAGCTGACATTAAGGAAGTTGCAGAACTGCTTTGATTCCGTTCACTCCCGAGAGTAAAATTCAAATTAATTGGGCCTCTTCCGTTCCCTAGTGAAAGGGGTGTGCTGGGACAACCTGTAAATTGTTGCACCAAGGCTCGAAAATTGCTTGCGTTGGCATTGAGAAGGGTGGTGGGTGTTTTCTTGGAAGCTCTAGACCTTTTTCTTATTGGCTTTGGGGAAGAACCCTTTGGCGTCAATCGATAACTTGCTGAATGTAAACTGCTACTGCGAGGGCTAAGGTTGCTCTTGGAAAAGACACTTGTTGCCACGACAGTGGCATCAGAGAATCCCAACGATGATGCTGACAGTTCATCGACAGTTTGTTCATAGAATTGCATCCATTCATTGGAGGTAGCCACTGTGGTGCTCATGGAGTATTACTGAGTTCCCACTTTCCCTGTTTTTACTTCGTTCATAGAAAGGAACATCCTTTAACTTCAATTTGTTTATATAGTGACAATCTCTGGTCAAAGTAAACAGCTATACCCTTGACCCTGCGTTCAGAGAAGATAAAATGGGATTGAACCCAAAGCAGAGATGCTTCCTGGAAACAACAACTGTTAACATCAAATGGGTCATGATCATACCACATGCGTATAGGCTAACTTTAGACCATTGGTGGGTGAATTTGGAGCCTTCTTGAGATAGTCTTTGCTTCTTGGTTAACTTTATGCTTAAAATGAGAAAGGAATTAATTCGATGTGCATTTCCTAGCGTGATACAATAAATCTAGGCTGATTTTCCAACTTTTCTTCTCCATTAATTAGTTGCACGCACAACAAGATGAAAACGTATACTATCAAATATTTGTCATTCTGAATTGGATTAGAAATGTGTCATGGTTTGTTATGATGACAACTAAAGCAATTCCATGATAATGAGGCTGATGACTGAATTTGCCCATACAACGTGCAAGAATTCAAATACTAGACGCTTCTAAAAGTCAGCATACCTGCTATATATGTACTTTGGCTTCTAGATTCATGCATTTCACATTGTCCTCTGCCTATTTGCATTTGTAGGATGACCCAACCTAACAATGATATCGGCAACAGCTGATATTCCATGCCATTGTGACGATAAATGCATTCAGACTTGTATCATACCCAAACAAAGGAACTAAGAAATGTGCTAATTTACCCACCCACAAATGTATGCTTCCTATTTTGGATTCATATAATCAAGGTTTCTTCTAACCCCCTTTCCCTAACCTATTTGTTAATTGCAGAGAGAGTTATCAGTTTAAAATTTTGACTTTAGAATTTGAGCACCGGCAATCAGGAAGAATATTAACATTTTTTTTTTATGTCAAGTAACATATTATAATAATATGTTGAGCATTTAAATATTTTTGAGTTGCAGTCATGGTTACTCATGAGTTGATTACCACTCTTCAATTTAGGCACGCATATGAAATATATCAAACTAGAAAAACAAAGAAGTTTGTATTCAAGTAGCCTATTCTAAAATCCAGCAAACCAAAATTGATTTAATATATATATATATATATATATTTATATATATATTGGTGAAGATTACATAAAGAGTGACAAGTGATTTATTATAAATTTTGACAGGTTCTTTCTTGATAGTTAGAGAGTCGTTATATAATTACATTATTGTTATGTTTGAATCTGTATTTGTCAAATAAAATACTACAACTGTAGGGCAACTGACATTATAACTCGTGCGAATTTAATCTACTGCATTAGTATTTTTTTTTTTCTTTTTGCTCGTTTCTCACAAAAAATATCTACTACTAGTATATTATTTTTACAACGTAGACTTTCAAGGACGCAATCTAGAACATAAAGTGATAAACCATGAGGGATTTATTTCTTGTTGACCAAGTTTATCAGTCAGATGTGGTTTTGACCGGAGATTACTTGTCTTGCCTCCCTTTGAAGCATCACGGGCTGCTGCTTGTCTTTTTCCTTATTAACAAGGCAGGGAGCGAGTCAAAATAAAAATGAGAATATTTGCTGAATTGATATTGGTTTCCCCCCCACCGTTTTTCTTTTGTTTTCTGCAATTTCCTTTCACTCATCATTCAGGCAAATGCTTTGGTTATAATATATTAAAGGGAAACAGTGGGGAAACTTCGCTTCTTTACGCAGTGTGAAAGGACTAATCTTTGTTTTGACCATGAGGATCTGACTTTGACTAGTTGTAAGGAAGTAGATGATGCTAATTGGTCATAGATGAACAAAATGGAATTAATAATGTACGAGTACGTTTTGACTTGGTCAGTCGCCGTAAAGCCAAAACATTCATTGCATTTGCATCCTTTCATTTATTGCTACAGAGGGAAACAGGACATTGTCCACAGGATCACCGCCACCTGCTGCTACGGCATTATATTATCTTTATCCATTTGAGAGAAAACTCGGTACAAACCGGAAACTACGACTTTGAAAGGGATTGCAAAAGGTTTTTTTTTTTTTGTTTGAAATATTGGTAGGGTGCCATATATCAAAAGAGGAAGAAACCCAGAAACAGCCATGGGCTCAAAGTATTTTCTTTTGTTTTTTATAAATTTTAATTAAGAAGCAAATCTCAAATGCGAAAGGCCCTCAACAATGCATTCTGGCGGCTCAGACAGAACCCATCTACCCGACCCCACATATAGGGTCGGTAACCCAATTCGAGTGATTTCGACTCTAATTTTTTTTTTTAAATTGAATTTTGAATCGAAAAGTAAAAGTAAAAAAAATTAAAATCGAATTGAATTTAAATTTTAAACAAATTTAATATAATATTATATAAAAATTATTTTTTAATTATTTATTTATATATATTTAAATATTTATATTTTAAAAAATAATATTTATTAATTTCAAATCGAATAAGATCGAATTCGATTTAAATAATATCGAATCAAATTAAATTTAAATATAAAAAATTTAAAAATATTTTTAAATCAAGTTTAAATTTAATAATATAAAATCAAATCAAAATTGAGACAAACAAAAATCAACCCCAATTTAATCCGTGCCAACCCTACCTACCTAGGGTTAGACAATGTGATTCTGAATACTACACAACTCCAATCATAATGATATTTCCATGGAATTGACAAAAATGGATTAATACCAACCAGAGACCACATTTCAAAGACGCTGATAGAATTGCAAATATAGAGAGAAAGGAACATTCTTGACCCAAAAGAAAAAGAGACAAGAGAAAGGAACGCATCAATGATCATATATATTATACAAGTACATTTACATTTAGTGGGGTGAAAAGGCTTGGACCTCCAATTGCCTATGACTAAAAAGAAAGGGAAAAAAGAAAATTCACAAAATTGGGAAATTTATGATTCACTCGCACCTTTCAATTTCCTTCCTACAACACAGAAACCTAAGAAAGTTACAGGGAGAAAAATAGTTTTTCAAATTTTTTTCTACTCAACAGTTATTTTTAATATAGTGGTAAGTCTGGGTTTTTTATATCTCCGAAGAAGTAAAGAAGAACACACTACGCTTACAGAAGAAAGAGCCATACAGGCACCAGCTGCCCATGGTGGCAACTTAATCCCTAGGGAAGGAAAGAAAACTCCAGCAGCAATTGGAATTGCAATCACATTGTACGCCATGGCAAAAACATAATTCAACCGTATACGGGAGAATGTTTTCCTGGAGAGATCAATGGCTGTGATCACATCTTCTAAGTTATTTCTCATCAAAACATAATCTGCAGCTTCTATGGCAATATCTGTCCCTGCCCCAATTGCCATACCAACATCTGCAGCTGCTAGAGCAGGAGAATCATTGATCCCATCCCCCACCATAGCTACAATGCTTCCATCTTTCTGAAACGAACGTACAACATCAGCTTTTCCAGCCGGCATTACCTCTGCCCTCACATCTTGGATGCCCACCTGTCCAAAAACAAGTAAATTTGGTTCATGTTCAACAGAAATTTTAACAATGTGCTATCTGCACAACCTCTCATATTGTGATCTTAATTTATTTTTATGTGCAGATTAGATGAGTTTGCCTTACATCCAACCAATAAATACCAACACAGACATACAACCAATGCAATATTAATGATTGTATATTCAGATAATCAGTATTTCAACAGCAAGCCCATCAACATAATGCATATGAACAAACCTCCCTAGCAACAGCCTGAGCTGTCCTCCAATTATCTCCAGTAACAATGACAGGTCTGACACCCATTTTCACTAAACCCTCCACAACCACAGCAGCTTCTCTCTTCAATGGATCTGCTACTCCCAAAACTCCAATCACATTATCATCATAGGCTGCAAGAATGCCTGTCCTGGCACTTTCTTCCAAATCCACAACGAAATTTTCTACTTGGGTAGGAATGCTAACTCCACTTTCTGTTAGCAGCTTCCGATTACCAACCTGTTCACGAACACCACTTTTAGTAAGAGCAATGAAGACAGTTTCTGAAGCCTCAGAAATTATAAATAATTATGACCAAATACTCACCAGTACTCGCTTTCCGTCAATAAAACAGTGAATTCCTCTTCCTGGGATAGCAGAGAACTCTACAACATCAAGAAGCCAAGCAGTGGATCCTTTGTTGCTGTTTTGGGCATCTTCAGTTAGTGAATTCTCATCAAAGAAATGGAAGTGGCGAGCATATTCAACTATTGCTTTGGCCAATGGGTGTTCACTGCTAGCCTAAGCAATGAGAAGAAGGGGGGGAATTCAGTAACAGTAGAAATGCATAAAAGAAGAAAAAGGTCTGACTACTCCTCTGCGCCATTCCATGTAAGCCTGTAATCTAAATTTGCTCTTTTTATTGTCAAATGCCCTGTGTAGGACTGAAACCAGAGATAGGTACAATAATAGAGAGAGAGAGAGAGAGAGGAATATTGTCTACGAAACTAGTTAGGCTGCTAGAAATTACCTCTGCAGAAGCCACCAGCGTAAGGAACTCTCCGCGATCCATCCCTGAGAAAACTTTTGCAGTTGTGACCTTGGCTTTGCCCTGGGTTAAAGTGCCAGTTTTGTCAAATATAACATACTTGACCTTCTGAGCTCTTTCCAGAGCATCTCCTCCTTTAATCAACACACCATTATTAGCTCCAACACCTGTTGCAACCATGACAGCAGTTGGAGTTGCCAAGCCAAGAGCACAAGGACATGCAATTACCACCACAGATATTGAAAACATGAGAGCAAAAACAAAGTAATTGCCATTTTCTGGTAGCCACTGCTCTGGGTAGGCTCCAACAACTCCACCAACATACCTACAAACAATCAACAAAAGAATTCTATGTTAGATGGAGGTCACACACATTTTATCTCATAAAAAGATGAATATGACAAAATAAGCCATTCAGCTCTTACCATCCCAACAATGTGAGCAATGCCAGAGTAACAACAGTAGGAACAAACACACTTGCAACCTGCAAGCCATAGAAACCTAGAGTTAAGGACAAAACAAAACATGCAAGCAAGATAACATGATTTCCTGTAAAGCTTCAACAGTAACAACCAGGTTCTTCCTCCAACTTAAAGTCATGACCTTGGAGATGCTATCACATTGAATATAAATATTTAATAAGAAAATATACTAGAAAAATCATGTAAAGTTTAAGTGTCTATGGGCATGCATGTACTAAGGGAACCTCCAGTAGCTTTTAAGATGAATTTTGACCCAGCCATTCCCAAATTAACCATAAACCATTTGACATTGTTGCAAAAGAAACCATAAAACTTAAAGGCTATAATTGCCATTTACAAATTAATATAAAAAAAATAAGAACTTTGAAATTTTTTTTTGGCCTTTCAGAACTTTGTAATTTACTACAGCTACTTCTACTACTCTCACCTAATCCAAATAAAAAAAAAAAAACTCTCCCACTTCTCTTCAACTATCTCCCCGCTCTCCTAAAATGTCAATTCCCGCTTTCAATTTTGTATTTTAAAAAAATAATAACAAAAACAATTACTTTAAGATTTATTATCTTTTCTTCATCCATGTAAATGGATGACATTAGGCTAGCATACTAACAAAATAGGATAGATTACTAATTATATACAGCCCATGAGCTGATTCAAATGGTACCATTTAACTTCAGACACCTAACTCAATCAAAATTACTGTCTAACCAACCCAGATCTTGAGGAGATTTAAAATAATTATTTTAGTTGAGCAAGGTGAATATGCGTCCTCTTTTCTTCTTCAAGACACCAAAAAAACAAGTTTCTATAAAGAAAACTTACAAAATCAGCAAACTTTTGAATAGGAGCTTTGGACATCTGAGCTGTCTCAACCAAACTAATTATCTGGCTCAAAACTGCTTCCGAACCTACTTTAGTAGCTTTTATGTGAAGAGCACCATGTAAATTTATTGTTCCTCCAATAACTGGTGAATCAACCTCTTTTAAAACAGGTTCGGATTCACCAGTCACCAAGCTCTCATTTACATAACTCGAACCCCATACCACAACACCATCAGCAGGAAGCTTTGCACCAGGAAGAACTTTTAACGCATCACCAGGCTGAATTAACAAAGCACCTATTTCCCTTTCTCCAATAATGTTTCCACCTGCAAAAAGAATAAAATAGTAGGCATTCGGTTTTTCAGAGTTCTTCAAATTCATTTTTGGCATTAAATGTTATTCTAATTAAGACCATAAAAAATTATCAATCATTTGAATTTTTTTCTTAAAGACCTGATGGCATGAATAACAAAAGTAAAGTCCTAGATACACTTCAAACTACATTTACCAAAATAAATAAAAGATAAAGAAACCCATACCTTTGTCTTTAACTACCAACAATGCTGTTGCTGGTGCAAGTTCTACCAACTTCTTGATGGCATCTGATGTTTTCCCTTTAGCAAGGCATTCCAGATATTTTCCCAATAATACAAATGTTATCAGCATGGCACTTGTTTCAAAGTATGTTGGTGACCAAAACCCAGTTACTGCACCATAAAGAAGTGCACCAACAGAGTAGAAGTAAGAAGCTGAAGTACCCAATGCAACCAAAACATCCATGTTAGTTGAACCATTTCGAAGAGCTCTGCCAGCTGCAATGTAGAAGCGCTTCCCAACAACAAATTGAACAACACTTACTAATGCCCATTTCAACCAATCACCCATTAAGAAAGGTCCACATTTCCAAAGCAAGAAGGCATCCAACAAGGGTATATGGGGACAAACTACTCGAATTAGAAAGACAGGAATCTGAAGCAGCACATGCCAACAATTAGTTTGAAAGTAATACAAGGGAGTGGGATCTACCAATTAATAATTTTCAATATTCATTTCATTATAAGAGAACATGTTTCTGAGCGGCAAGATTCCAGAAAAATGCTGATATATAAAGGCCAAAAGGCAAGAGGATTATTATGCTTTCATGTAAAGTCTCTACAGCTTCAAATACAGACTCCTATAGAGTCTTTCCTTTTAGCTTCTCGAAGGCAAATGTTCAAGAGGAAAAATAAATACTGCAACATAGCTCAAAAAAAATAATACTAGACTGCTAGTAAAGAAAAATAAAAATACTCACACTGAGAAACAAACTGGAAGTAAAAAGCTGGAACATATTTGAGGTTTCTTCAACATCTTTAGTAGTCATTCTTGCATATGGGTTCATAACATGTAGTTTGAACTTCCCTTTACTTCCCCCTTCGATACCATCAGCCAAGGATCTAGAACTGACAACTTCAGGATCAAAGAGCACTTCAAGTTCTCCAGAAGTTCTGTCAAAACGAAATTGTCGGACCCCTTTCAAGCTGCTAATTGTGCCTTCCAGAAACTGTAGATCTAGCTCATTAAATACACCATCAACCCCAAGTATAATTTTATCCTGCTCACTACTCTGTACGAGTGAGGCTTCAAAACCAGCATCTTCAATTGCATTGACTATATCATCTTTACTAATTACAGTAGGATCATATTCAACTTCCCCCAATGAAGTCGCCAATGCAACAACTGCCTTCTTAACACCAGGAAGATTTCTCAAAATACCTTCAACAGAGTTGACACAGGCTGCACAGGTCATACCTCCTATTGTAAACTGCCCCACAAGCGTTCCACGTGGCTTCGTTCCAGCATTGTAGTGTTCAGGTAAAATCTCTGCCTCAAACCCAGCATCTTCAATGGCAATCTTTATGTCTTCATCCTGAATTTCATGGAAGCATTAGAGAAAATTTGGTTCATAAAAGCTCCATTTTCAAAGTACATACATTTGACTCAAGTACATGTATTGAACCCAAGCAATTTGGTTAGTTAAACTGTTCATCTTTCTTTTTATCGAGAAAAAAGATACAGAAGCTATTCAAAAGTTGCATTTCAGCCAAATATGTATCTCATGACAGAAAATAGGTGAAAGAACAGAACAAAGCTTCTCCTGCTCCACTCATCCAAAAAACAAAAACAAAGCTTCTGTCTTCTAACTGAGCAAAATATATATACTACCATATCACACTCAGATGTGAAACTTTGCAACTCAGATGTGAAACTTTGTCCCCAAAAAAAAAAATAAAAGACACAAAAATCCCTTAAATAGATACAAAACCCTTTTAGATGAGAGAAAGAGATAATAAGGGAACCTAACAGAGACACCATCAATTAAAGTAATAATAGCAATGATAAATAACTTTAGCCTAAAGTCAGTATTACTTTAACAAAATGCTAATAATGATTTCAGTCCCAAACGAAAAGCAAACACCATAGATGCAGCGCAACCTGGTTTCCTCTGTGTGTGAGAGAGTGAGAGAGATTAAACACCAATAATCATGGAAAAGATCTTTTCCAGTCCAATAAAAACGAGAAACTAATTATTTACCCACTATAAAAAGTCAGAAATGATGGTCACTCTTTCAAAGAATTTGCCTACAGTTACAGATAAGACACAGTAAAATCGGACCCCAAATGCAATAACTTAGACGCATAATTAATCAACATAGCATTATATAAAAAATTTAAACGTGAAAAAAAAAAAAAAACTCTAAATCAAATAGCTAACAACAATATACTAAAGGAAAAGTATTTAAATGAAATTACGCATCAAAAGGAACAAAAGTATATAATGAAAAGAGTGCCTGGTTGACTTCACCATACATTTATTGAGCCAATTTTGACTAGTTAAACAAGCCGAAGATTATAATCTAAAGTCAAGCACGAAATAAAGCAATTAAACTAGATTTCTCAAATTAAGCAAACCCTACAAGTTTAATTTTAATAAAAGGAAAGAGCAGTAACCTTAACCAAAGTAGGATCAAAAACAACATCAGCACGATTCTGCAACAAAGCGACGGATGCTCTGAAAACCCCGTTGATGCTCTTCAAAGCCCCCTCTACGGAATTGGAGCAGGCGGCACACGTCATCCCCGTTACAGTGACCTGAATTCTCCTCATCCCCTCTTCGATACTCCCTGAATTATCATCTCCATCGTCGTATGAATCTAAAAGCCGCGTACCTTCCTCCATTTCGACTGAACCGTCATCCGTAACAGCCTTGGAAGATGGCGATCTGTTGCCGCCGGCCACCTGCGTCAGTTGCCGGTCCCTCGTGATGGGCGACATTTGATAAAAATTCAACGGAGATGAAATTCAGCAAGGAGAAGAAACAGAGAGAGAGGAAATTAGAGGGAAAAAGAGCAAGCAAATTGCAATATATATTTATAGAAAGAGAATAAAAGAAATAAAAGATACGTTAGATGGAGAGAGTGGGTGCAGAGATTTCCGAGCGAGATGGTGGAGACAGCAATTTTTCAACTAGAAAGAAGTTGGGGTTTGGTTTTACCCATTTGGCCTTAGTTTAGATGTGGATTTACCGTTGGACCGCTTTGTACTAGCGGATAAGTGTCCAAAATAGCTGCTGTTGTACTACACATGTGGTGCCCTGTCTTGTTAGGGCTGGCTGCTCCACCTAATCTCTGCTTTATTTGATTAGGATTATGATTAGGAGACGGTAATCGAAATAACTCATGCCTTAAACCAACAACTCTTACCTACCTCATAAACTTAAAACCTCTTAACTAATTTATGCGTCGAACGTCCATGCCTATAATAGAATATTGCTAACAATGAAAACATATATTTTTTATATCGTATTTAAAAGAAAAAAAAATGGAGCAAGTTTACACTTCATTGTCATACAATCATGTTAAGCTCTATATTGTATTGGTTCTAACTTCTAAGTTGTACCTACTAAACTCGATCGTCTCAATATTTTATACCCTGTAAACCGAAAAAAAAAAATTTATTAATGAGATTGAAATGATATTTTTAAAATTAATAAAATTATTAATTAGTTTTAATAATTTGAACTATGATATAATAATATAATAAAAATATAATATAATTTAAAATTTAAATAATAATTATATATAAATTTAATAAAATAAAAATATATTTTTTATATTTTTATATTAACAATGATCTATTATGCAAAAATATCAAAATTCACAAGTCACGAATTGAAATATGAAAAACGGAAAGTAATTAACATTGGCCATGGTCAAAGGCACGGATAGAACAAATCCCATCTCCCCTCCGTTAGAGATTCTGATTCGGATGACTAATTATTTTTCACATTTCTTGCAACTTAAAATAATAATAATAATAATAATAATAATAATTAACACCTGTTTAACGTGTCAATGACCTACGTCTTATTGCTCAGGTAACTAGAGGGACATTTGTGTAATTTCGAACGTTGCGGCTATGGCCAATAATTGAAACGGTCGTCTCCTTTGCTCCCTCTCAACATCTTCTATATATATAAATATATATATATATATATATATCTATTTCTTATGAGACACGGTAGCCGCCAGGTGGCAATTGACCGCCATTACGCAACCCATTTCTCATCTGTTACAAGAAATTAAAGATTATAATGACAGGATCATGCCTAATATCAACAATATGATCAGACCGCTTGACCTAGAACATTTTATTTTTTTTTACGAAGATTAAGATTAAACGTTTGTCTTTCTTATTAGAGAGGATAATGAGTTCATTTGTTGTTAATTAAATAGATGGGACATGAAAAAATAAAACAAAATAAAATACATCTCCCCATTCCTAGAGTATAATAAGGAATCATAAAAGTTTTATTTCTGTTTGCATTATCTTGCCATTGTTAATATATGTGTATCGTAAAGAGAAGGATAAAGAAGAGATTCTCAAGTTCAAACGATAACAATAAGAAGAAATCTTTAATGATTGATCAATTGAAGGGTTGCAGCTTCTTTGTGGGAAGCTTTCTGGCCTTGGAAACTTTGTTGGTCGAACTAGTTTACTAGTAAAAACTTTATTGCTGGCAGTAGCTAATTAGTTTCTAAGGATTGAGGCATTTCGATCGTGTAGGATTGGAATACATATCTTAGCTTTTTACATCACTGTTTTACTAATTAAAGCTTATTGGAAAGATGATCTTACTTCCACTAACAAAGAAACAAACGTTACGATATGTATACATATCCTCCATAGCAGGACAAAAAAAAAAAAAAATCAAAAAAGAATAATAATGGGTATCCTCCATAGCATGCACTCCACAATCCACATCCTTCTTTCCCCACCACTCTCGTGGCTTATTTGGGAAGTTGGAACCCTATTTTTACCTACTTTCTTTCACTTTTTTCAGTTGTGCTCTGATTTCACTCCTGCACGATACGAATACTCTTTTGTTGCAATAAAATTTCGATAAACTTAATTTGTACAAATTGTATAAGGGGAACGGCTTGGTGCTTTTATAAAAATATTAGAATCTATCGCAATTAAAAAGCTTTAATGGTTTATCAATAAATTAATTAGTACAACAAACTTAAATTTTACTTCAGTTGATTTATAATAATAATTTTTTAAAAAATAATATTTAACATGTTTAAAATCTATATCTAACTACTTTCAATGTTTTTTCATACTCCCAAGAAATAACCTCTTTCTGAAAAAAAAAAGGATTAGCCTGGTAAGAACTATTATTTTCGCACGTAATTTAATGATTAATCAATTAATTATTCTTTTTGTCTTGTTATATTCGTTAATCAATGATTTCTTTAGTTAAATTCAACTTTAATCATTATTTTTAATAAAATTTTGATATTAAAAAATTTTAAAAATAAAATTTGCAAAATTTGAATCTCAATTTTTTTTTTTAAAAAAAGGAAGTTATCCATGTATTCATAACTCAATATTGGAAATATCCATAAGTATAATTGATTTGGAATCTGAAAATTTTTAACACATATATTTTAAAATTTTATTTCAATATGATAGTTTAAATAGGAGTCGTATATTTGAAGATATAGAGAGTGATTTGGATGTTAAAGAAATGTTTGGTTTTGTGGTATGGCGGTCGAGGGCTAGTTGGTGATCTCCCCAGACGGTTGGTACAACGTCATTTGGACCAAACCAGTTATGTTCTCCTTTTTCTTTTTGTCACAACCAAATTAGTTATTTTTCGTTATCCTCTCTACCTAGGGGTGGCGAAATGCACGGCTCGGGCCGACCACTTTCGCATATTGGAGGTCTGATTCATGCATAGCTGCTGCATGCATGGATTTGCCTGCGTGACCACCACTCTCGCAGTGCTTTCCACGCCTTATGACTTGTCATCAACATTTATGCTTTTCCTTGATAATGTAACCCATTCCATGCTCATCGGATCAAACAAAAAAATTTTTTTTTTTTTTGGAATTTGTATATATATATACGCACACACATGTACCTCTCTCATCCGAACGAAAAATGCACGAAGTGGAGAATTCTGTGTAAGGCTCTAAATCCAAAATGGAATGGGCCAAAATGCTTTTTCATCGATCTTTATGTATTAATATCTTTGCAGTGTTAAGTGGGTTTTGAGGCCATATATTTTTTATGAGTCTTCTGGACTTCAATGTTTGGGCTTTGGGATTATATTCCTACAACTATTACTTTATTAGCTTTGTTGGTACCCAGGGGCCGGGAGCGTCATGGGTCTAGACACTTGAGTTTCTTCGTGCATCTCTTAAATGATTTCTTAAACATCTAGAAGATATTTTTTTATTTTTTTATCTTAAATTTATTTTTCATGAATTTTTAAAATATTTTAACGTGTGTATCAACTTACTAAACTCACTTATAAAATTCTAGGTAAAAAAAAAATTAAAAATTTTCCATTGTTGATGAAATAGTTTTCTTAAATTGTTGACATATCATTTTCTTAAAATTTCGATGTAAAATACACAAACTAAAAGTTTTTAATATATGTAAAAAATAAATAGGCAAAAACAATTCAAAATGAAGAAAAAAAGAAAATCTGACCTTAAGAATCAGAAGGGTGACGTTAAAGAAGCCAACAGGGAACACGGGCCTAGATGCAGAGGCTATTAGTAGAGTTCCAGAAAGAGTATAGGGTCATAGGATGGCAGAGAAGGGAAGGGAAGCAGAGAGACCAATGGTCAAAGAATTCGGACAATGATAGGTTGTGCTTATCTGATGTTGGGTCCATTTCCATCCCCAGGCCTTCTTTTAGCAAGATTACAAAAAGTGTGACAAAGGATTGTCCAATTGTTTTTCTCATTTTGCATTGCATTGCCAATATGAAAATTTTCAAAGGCCGAAGAAACGGAATCAAGAGAGAGAAAGAGAACAAAGTTAATTTTGCAGCATCTTTGCTTGCTCTTTCTCTGGGTCTCTCTGGGGCGGGTATCACCACATTTCCTGTCAATTTGCTTTTATACGTAACTTTCTTTCATGTCAACTTGGATATTGTAGCGTATCTTCAATGAAGTTGAGCACAGTTTAGCTCAAAAGGTTTCAAATATGCAATATATTCACCCAAAATCAGTAGCCACCCCTAAAATTCAATTTATTTAACTAATACAATTATTATTTATTAAAGGCAAGTTTAGTTTTCGTAATTATTTTATATATATAAATGAATCTTCTAATTTTCAAAATTAATCTCAAATTTAATGTATCTTATTTAAATCACTAAACGTTTAGATTGTTGAAAACCACCTTGGTTTTTTGAGCAAGAATCGTCACCTGTGAGTGAACCCCACTACTGTCAAGCCAAGAGAAAACTTTGTGAAGAGCTATACTATACATTAGGGGTGTAAATGATATATTAGTACCCGCAAGTTACTCGGGTTCGATTCGAAAAAAATTTGAATTCGGTTCGATTATTGTCGAGTCGAGCTCGAGCTCGAGTAGCTTGACTTATCGATCGAGCCGAATTCGAGTATTATTATATCTGACTCGAGTAGCTCGCGAGTCTAATCGAGCTTTTATATTTAAATATATTTTTATTATTTTAATTAATAAAATATTTTGAGTCCGAGTTCGAGTTCGAGCATGAATAATCGAATTCTTGTCGAGTGTACGAATCGAACTTATTTTTACATATTAATCGAGCGAGCTCGAGTAGCTCGAATTCAATCACGAATCGAACTCAAACTTAAAAAATAAAACTCGATCGAATTCGAACCGAGTATCGAGTCTCGAATTGTGAGTCGAGCTCGAGCTCGAGCTTCTCACTACTCGACTCGGCTCGGCTAGTTTACAGCCCTACTATACACTATACGGTATACACCAGCATTAATATCAGGTAAGTCAAGGGTAAAAAAAGAAAATGAAAATTCCAAATATCCAGTGGTCACAAGAATGTGGCATATATAATAAGCCGTCAAGGGGTAAGTGCATGTGTGTACTGGAACCTGGTCCTGCAAGTTGCAAAGGCTGACAAAGTGAACAAGAAGTAGAAGAAGAAGAAGGATGACAGGGATGGGTGCTGCCTAAAGGGATTGAGACGAGAGTGAGCTTTCCTTTTCTCCTCTTGTGTCTTCATAAAGCCTATATAACTCCAAGTGCCCAGCTATGGTTGTTTCCGCTCAGATACTTTGCAGGTAGGGATTGATGATGAGTCTGTTCCATACGCTTTTATTTTATTTTATTACCTTTGCAAACATATCAATCATTGGCGACTAGAACCAACCAGTCCACTATTGATTTGATGCTGTGCGGATTTACAACAACACCGTATTTCTCCCATTTATTTTTCCCCTGGTCACACAGCCTGATCTCGATTCTTTAGTTTTGTTGCCTACTTAATTATTTATTATTTACAACTTCCTAATGGTTGCATGTTATTTAAAGTACCTTTTTTTTTTATCTCAACATCCTGCGCCTTTTTTAGTTTTGAAAATGAGTAATTATAATTAAAATTTTAATATAATATTTAAATTTAAAAATTTTTTAATGTAATATTTAAATTATAAATTTATTAATTAATATAATATTTATTTTTAATATAAAAAATTTTATATAATAACATATAATACATAAATAATCATTTAAGTATTATATTAATTAATATAGTTATAATTTAGATATCATAAAAAAAAATTTAAAATTTAAAATTATTTGTGATATTAACACTTATGAGAAGCAAAATTATGGTCTTATTTTAAATTAATGGGATTAAGAGTTATTTTTTTTGTTGGTTCAAATGGGATTAAGAGTTAAGAAGGGAAAGTTTAGAGTAACTCGTATGGGTTTTTATAATTGCAACAATTATTAAATGATTTTTTAACCATATAATTGAAGTGAATGTTTCTGGTTACTGATCTTGTTAGTTACATGCTGAGTTAATATTGGACTCTTGGAAATTCAACTGAAAGCAAGAGCAGGTCACATCATGTTGCTCCCCTACTTCAACACAACTAATGAGCCGGAGAATAAGCTCGCAAACCTAGCATCCGTCCACGCGCAGGAAAATAGAAAGAACATTTCACACACATTAGCCAGGGCAATTGGGTAAATGACCAATTGAAGAGCGGGGACCTTTGATTTTATTGAAGTAATTAATATAAATGGAAGTTGCCTAGTCCCCACCAAAATGCTCTGCCATTGTGAATATTTGTGGAGCACAACCAAAAGGAGAAGAAGCCCCACACTGGTTTGGGTACGGTGACCAGCAACACAACTCCAGCAGCCTGAATCTCTATTCTCTTGTGTTTTGGATGTGGAACCCTTTTCTCAGGTGGGATGACATCATAATCATTACGATAACAAAACAAATACCTCTAATCAAATCAATCACACCTTGCCCATTGCCCTTTTTAGATTTCCTCCAACTTATTCCACCGTGGAAGCCACACACATTATCACTAACAAATAAACTCTTTAATTTTTTAAGAACAAAATTGATTGAATTATATAAAAAAATTTTGTACATTCAAAATTAATTTCAACAAAAATTTTTCCATACGATGCCGACTATGACTTTTGTTAAAGCCAACAAACTTGTTACCTTGGAATGCGCATTGATGGGCCCATGGTTATGCCTCTGCAAATATCAAAATTCTGCATTGGAGCCCATATTTCTGGCCATGGGCTCTTTCTCTACCATATTATTTGCTTATTATTCTTTGTTCCAGCCAGCCCCTCTTCTTTTCCTTCAAAAAAATATCAAAAAAATATTTTAACAAAGGACGATAAGATTTAAGATAAAGTTTACAAGTAACCAGAATTTACGAAAATTCATCTTTTAAAGAGATAGATAAATTATTTAAGTTCTAAGATCATTTAATATTTTTGTTATTCACATTCATATCAATTAACGCCTGTTAAAATTATGATAAAGGATTGTTTGGGAAAATTAATGCAGTCTTGCAGAAGAGTTATGTTATGCGACGTAAACCTGGAGTCAGTGCCTAGGTTTTTACACTTTTTTATTATAGGAGCCGGATGGAATGTGACAGCCCATGTGATTTATCTGACTCCGATATCAATTGATGTGGTCCTCTTCACATGTTATTAACCATACACCACTTTCCATGTGGCATATATAATAATTCCATGACCTTTATTTTTTTTTTTTTTTGTTTTTGTACATATAGTATAATTAATTGGACATGCTAATTTGCATCATTTATACTCTAAACCTATGTATGACAAATGCTGTTTCCATGTCATCAACTGTTCAATATTACACAAAACATTGACGATATCTATCAACCTTGACTAATTAATTAACTACATGCATCCGTCTCTCATTGTAGAAAAAAGATAATTAGCATTCCATTTGTAATTTTTTTTTATTACATGTGATAGTAGTCGAAGATTTTTGTTTGTTGAAACTTGAGACTGGTCACCATACATGGTAGAGCATGTGGTTGGGAAGCTGACCAAAAGCCTCGGGTTTAGTGCAGCTAAACAAATATCAGGCAGCTGAGCAAGAGCCTCGGGTGTCGAACGAGTGAGACACCACTTCCCAGCCAGCCCCCTTGATTTTCCCAAACACAAACAAAAACAACAACCCTTGTGTATGTTGGATCAGTATTATTCAATTCATGCCCAAATTTTGAAACCAGGCCAGCAAGCTCTCTAATGCTTGCTAATGTAATGCTATAGCCTGCTTTTCATTTTTGCCTTTGGAAGTAGTACTGCTGCATGCCTTCCATTAAAACTTAGGTGATCGTCTTACACAATTGAAAATAAAAAACTTTGGAATCACTTCAGTACTGCCACACCCACTCATCCCGCAGCCTTTCTCATCTTATCCCCACTTCTCCTGCCACCCTACTTATACATACATTAATATTAAGTGTTACTCTCTTTGCCCGCGTTTCTTCTGATGAATAAAATAGATGTCTCCCTCGACATAGAAATTAAGCAGTCGTTATTGGATTTGTATATATAATTTTGTTTAATCTGATATAATATTCCTATATAAATGAGATCATTTTTAATATGCTGGGTTTTAGTTACTATTGAATGTGGGAAAGAAATTTCTCTCGCCCTTAATTTTTTAGATTTATAGCTAATACAAGCATTGTTTTTTAGTCGAAAAAGGTTTAGAGTGAGAGCGGGTTTTTTTATTTCAGAATTAAGACAAATCACAGACTGTAAAAAATATTTTACATTCACAAAAAAAGAAAAAAAATTACTGACAGTGAATAGCAAATCTAAACTTTTACGAACAAAATATTGCACATTTGTCAATTCAACCCACTCTATTCACAATGAAAGTAGGCAATTACAACTGTATACTATTACTAAGCACTTATGATGATATATATATATATAAAGTAAAAAAAATAAAATATCTTTAATTACTTAATTTAATGATCAAAATAATTTTAAAAAAAATATCAAGATTGAAGTTCGAATTTTAATTTTTTTTTTTTTTTACCTTAATATAAGATTCTGCTCATCTTAAATAAAATAAAATAAAATAAAATTAAAAAAAACAAAATGTAGTGCGGACACAATTCTCTTTCAATGTTGTTGGTTGGTGTGGGTGTTATTGTCCACCCTGGCGATGTTGTCTGCTAAAAACTTTGAATATGGAAAAGGAAAGCGTACGACCGTATTAAGACCATCCCAGTACAGCATCTTGCATGACCAATTCAGCATCTTCTGCCCTGTCCTATTGCCACATCTCTCACTCTATATCTTATATTTATATTAATATCTAACTCTTCCTTCACCAAAGTAACACCATATACAAAATGTGACCCAAAGAAATTAAGAAAAAGGGCAAAGAAACACTGAAACAATGCAATATGTACATGGAATTTTCATTTTGCTTCATCATCTGACTTCCGATATCCCATTCTAAACCATTGACAACTCTTAATTACTAGTACTAGAATTAATGTTTGGTTCGTTAATTAAATGTTGAATAAAAATTGGGCAGCTCTGCTCAAGTATTGAAAGGAAATTCCTTTGATGACACAATGATTGGGGAATGACTTGTATTGAATAGGATTGAGTCTAATTATATTTTGTTTTTTAATTGCTTCCCCATGGCACATTAACTTTTGATCATTAATCGATAAACATGATTATTGATCATTTTGGACTTCATTTCGAACAGTCAACGTTTATGTTCTTGCCTTTTCTCTTCTGGTGGTGTTTGATTGTTTCCTCCTATTCTTGTTACAATATATTAAGTGTTCCGGTTAAAAAAAAAAATCCCTCACCATCGAATGATTTTATATTGAGTTTGATTATCAATTCAATCCTCTTCTATATATATATATACATGTATGTATATATAAAAATTTTATATTTAATTTACTGTCAATATATATAATTTATAACATTGTTAAATCCTCTTTTATATGAAAAGTTTATATTTCTATATTGAATTTGATTGTCAGTTCAATCCTCTTATATATATTTATTAATAAAAAAATTTATATTTAATATATTATCAATATATAAAATTTATATACTGTTAATCAATTAAATGATATTATCTTATTAATAAGATGAATCAAATAATGACATAAGTTTTATAAAAAAAATATTAATTTTTATATATTTATTTTAAGAGTTAATATTTACTTATTAATGAAGTATCCAATTCACTAATAATCTATTAAATATAAACTGTTAATAAAATTATTGTGCTTTTGAAGTTGCAAGTGTATTGAAACCTAATACAACATTTCACGAGAAATAGTGTAGCCATATAAAGAAAAACGCGACAAAGCAGATTTGCTGGAGTAATATATAGCAACAGTACAACAATTCATTCAAGCTAAGATGAAGATAAATATCATACATACCGCAAGTTCCAATACATCGAAACAAAATTGGTGGAGTCAGGAGGCTATACCATCACTTAGAGAAAATCTCTCCCGGCCACCGAAGTCAGTAATGGACATGCTAATTCAAACTGAGGGAGATGAAATGAGAGAAAATTCCATAGATGAACTACACTCGCTAAGAATATTAACCATAATTAAGCAAGGTGATCAATTAAACCATGAGCAACCCCACTAGTGCCTAATAATTAATGAACATGTAGTAAGATGTAAGCTGAGCAATTTAATCTCTCTTTTCGATTTTTATTGATTGGCAAGATTTTTAAGAAAGAGGAGCCCTTTGAGGTGCACCCTTCCTCTTGTTGCTGAGAGAGACAACAATGCCACCAAGGAAACCACTGCCCTTTTTCTTCTTCCTCACAACCTCCGTGTCTCGTAGTGAGATTTCTGAATTGCCTGTCTCCTTGGAACATGATGATCCATCGTATTGCAAAGGGTCTTCTAGGATGGAGTTTGGAGTGATTTGATCATCATCAACAAGCTCAGGGCCGTCCACTCGTAATCCCTCAAATCGTGAAAATGCAAAATCTGATTCATCAATACTATGTAAAATGGTTGACAGATCCTCTCCTTGATCCACCAAGTGGTTTACCTGCAAAATTGGTGCACTTTCAGTACTATACTGGTTGCTACTGTGAGATTAGAATTATGAATTCATATAAATTAATTAACATAAGGGAAAAAAGAGAGGATTAGTTGGAGGAATTAAAAACAGGAGATGAGCTAGTGAGGGAAACCACATTTTTAATATGGTAGGAGACTAGCATCTAGAGATGATTTTGTTGCTATTATATCCAACCCATCAAGAGGGATTTTTGCAAGAGTATGATTGCTTGCAGCTAAATTAAGAAAGAACCCTAGGAGGAAATTATCTAGGTGGAATTAGAAGTGCAACCAAAAAATGACCTTAGCGCTTAGGATATAATTTTAGAAACAGTGGGGGTGGGAGGAGCTGCTGCTGAGTGCTTATTAAAGAAAAAAGAAGATTGTTTTGTTTAGTTTTGAAAAGGACAAACACTGAAGTAAGAAATTATGGACCTTGCATGAGAGAGAACAGAAGTGGAATGGCTCCTGGAGAATCCTGTCACAAGTGAAGCAAATGTTGGCAGAGCCCTTACATGACCTTGATTGGGGCCTCTGATTCAAGAATATCACTTTTGCACCATTTATGGTGTAGGGCTGCCAAACAACAAAACACTAATTATAGTTTTCACATTACAATTATTGTTCCACTGGCTCTGGCATCCACTTGTATAATATCCATAATCAAGTATACATTCTACTGCTATAATTTATGTTCAATTTTGAAAAATAACCTGAATATAGGAACACTCTATGAGCTTTTCAAGATCACCCAATCGAACTACATCGTGGTAGACGTATCGTCTCACCTGTCACATGGGATCAAAATCTCAACAAATATGCACATCCAAAACAACTTAATTTACAGAACAACCAAAAAAAAAAAAAGAGAGAGACAGCCATTTCCGGTAATTCACTTCAATTTCAATTAATTGCCAATACATTTATGCCTAGAGCCTCAAAGATTAGCAGCAGTACAAAGCAATGTAACTCAATTATGCCTAAATAAAAGTAACTTAATTGTAATAAGCATGTGAATTTGATTTTACAACTCATGTTAAATTGACAGTAAAGTCTAATTTCCTGCCAAATTGGAGTTTAGATGAAATGTTAGGCAAAGCAACCGACAGTTTTAAAAAAATGAATTTGGGTACGTTGAGAATGGTAATGATACCTTTTTTTTTTTTCAAAGTAGTAAAATAATTGGAGAATTGAATTGAGAGATAATGGGTCAAACTTTCGCTATCTTTGAAAGCAACAGCTGAGAAAATGGATAAAAAAAAATCTTCCATATATGGGAAACAAACCAAATCAAAAAAGTTGGAATCAAGGAAGAAAATGATAAACCACTTCTTGAATATTGCCACAGCCATATAATCTGAATTCTGAAACACGAACAATTGCATTAGAGATTCTTGTAAGGATTCAAAGACTGATCATCAGCAAGGAACATCATCTTTTTAAGAAATGAATTTGCAGAAATTCAAATTACACAGCAAAAAATTACTAATCTCAGTTGTATATTTTTAGGCAATAGAACATCATTTCTACAAAAAAAAAAACAAAAAACAAAAGATATTGAGTGCAATTGCATGCAAAAGACAATTGGCTAAGTAAAAACATTTATGAGAAAAATAAAACTACAACATATTAGAAGAAGGCTTTGAGTGAGATTTTCTGTGAAGAACCAGAAGCCATTGAAACCAGAAGGCACAACAAGTATTAGTTAGTTATCAGCTTTCATTAGAAAGCAAAGCAATTGGGTGAAAAATCCACGAGAATGAGTTCACCAAGATGCAAGATAATGAACTAAATTAAAGAATTGAAGCATTAATCTGTTTGAAAAGCGAATGGACGGGAATTAAAATTAAATTCTTTTGACCTTAATAGAAAGAATTAAAAGCCCATGAATTCTGTACAACAGCCTGATGATGTTGTATCCAGACAAATATTTTTTTCCTGGTACAAGTATCCAGGTAGAATTGAAGAATAAAAAATAAGATAGCATTGGAAAGTAGCAGTATTACAGAAATCAACAGAATTTTCAAATATTATAAAGAATTGAGGTATGTAACTAATGAAAGAAGATAAGAAGAGAAGTGATTCAGAAAATTAGGCTATATGAAAGAGAAAGAAGGGGTAATAATGGGGTATAGTGCAAAATTGCAATTTGTTGATTAGAATAGTTGGAAGTTGAGGCTGCCATAAAAAAGAATAAAAACAGAACCTGGGAAATGTATGTATGAGTAGAAAATGAAGTGAGGAGATGGAATTCAGAGAAATTTCAATTACCCAGAAAAGAAATTGAGGGTGAGCGGCAAGAAAGAAGTGGGTTTTGGCAAAAGCAAAGAATGAAACATGCAGAATTATGGGGGATGCAAAACATTGTAAATTAAAGTGAGGGTAGTGAAGAGTGGTAGTATCTGATATGAAAACAAAAGATCATAAGGAGTAATAGTGGAGGGGTTGTAAATGAAACCTGAAGGAGAGGGTGAGAGCGATGAGAAGGGAGGCAGTGGGGGCAGATGCTAAGGCAACAAAGCAAGCAGAAGACGTTCTTCTCGTTCTTCCTGCGATTCTCGTGGGCCCCACAAACCCCAAAGAATGTCTCTGCCATTAATCCCTCTAGCCATGCAGGTTTTACCACCATTTCCATTCCTTCTTCTTCTTCTTCTTCTTCTTCTTCTTCTTCTTCTTCTTCTTCAACAGTAACACCACCACTCCTCGTATTAATTAATATTGCTATAAAATAACTAGCTAGCGCTGCTAGTAGTGTTTTTCTCTCTTGCCATTTTATAATTCTCTCTCTGAAAAAGAATTGAAGTAGCAGATAATAATAAATAATTGAATTGATACAGGTTTGGTGTTATATATATATTTTGATATATATTTGAGAGCTTAACTTATTTAACTTTAAACAGTGTGAAATTGAAAAATCCTAAGCTGTAGTGCTTTGTTTTGTTGAGAAAAATAAATACAAAATTGCGTTTGGATTAGTAATTTATAATTGTACACAGTAACACAACCAAAACAGTGAAGGGAGGTTCCAGAATTATGGATTGTGGTTTAATTTTATGTATAAACTCTCTATTGTCTAGAGAAAGGAGAGAGCATGCAGTTCAGTGTAGTATAGTGCAGTGCAGTGCATGTATGTATATATCTATCAGTCCTTAGTTTTAAAGACAATGGAGAAACACATTTTCTACCTATTATTACTCCCAAGTCCTACCTAGCTACCTAGTAGGATTACTTTAAAAGTAGTAGTAATTAATAGAAGAAGGCAGGGTTAACATTAACAACCCCCCTTCTCTTATCTTCTCTTCTCTTCTATTGATGTTATTATGCTAACAACAATTTGGCCAAGGAGAGAGACAAAGAGCATTTCTTGCATTGTAATGACATAAAATAACACCAACACCACCAAGGCAACTCGTTTCATTAAGATAAAGAGAGAGAGAGAGAGAGAGAGAGAGAGAGAGAGTGAAAGAGAGGTAACGTGGAATGATGGTAATGGCGGGAAGACAGCCCACCAATCTGCGTATAATGGTACTATACCCTGCACTGAACTGCATCTGTACATCATCCCTTCCCTTTTAACAAAGTTATCTGAGCACTCCATTTACTCTTTCAATTTTTTTACCCCCTTTCTTCTTTTCTCCTCATATTTGTCCCTTTGCTATGCTATTCCTTTCCCACCCCCATTTTTCGTTTCTTAAACTATATTTCCCTACGCTATACCAATTAATTCACCCCTTACCTTACCTTCTTTTTTTTTTTTTCTTGCTTTCAAGTTTTCTAGTATTCGTATTACTAATCAGATTTTGAGTGTTGCTACTATGCATATGGATAGTTTAATAAATATGGCTTATGAGCCATATTGGTTTGTCTCTTTCTGCTTTAGTTTAATTAGGTTTGCACAACACACACAATCACTGTACCCTTTACCTCGGTTCTAAGCATGTCATATGATCAAAATGTCCTTTTTTTCTATATACATCTCATTTGGTTGGTATCTGTCCCTCCTTTCTTTTTGTTTTTTGGCCTAGTATATATAATATATAATCTTGTTCTGCCATTTCTACGATTTTTATATTCATCGAATTCCTAAAAAAAACTCACTTTTTATTTATTGAATGACTCAAAACACCAAATTGTAGTCATGTTCTCAATTAATTTTGGGACCTGTGTCCTCCCAATTTTAATTTTATTTTTAAGTATTAATATTTTCTAATCATCGAAAATTAATTATTATCTTCCCTGTGAGATAGCGTTATATAAAATGTACATATATATATATATATATACACGTATATTGATCGCCAAAGTTTCAGCCAAGAAACAATGCTATTGCTAGTATACATTAACATTGCTAGTATGCTTTATTAATTACTCCACTGATGATTTGCCTAATTAATTAGGGTACAGTCCCTTTAATTAGTCTACACTTGAAGAAATATCTTTCCTTTCTCAGTTTCATTGCAAAGCAAAAGACTTTTTTTCAGTCAATTGAATAAGGAATATATAGTAATAATAATAATATTATTATTATTATTATTTATTATTATTATTATTATTATTGAGATTTGAGAGAAGCCATCTGCAAGTAATTCCTACCACAGGGTTTTCCATCGTGATGTTGTATCATGATACCAAGTACTAACCAATTGTTGTTTCTTGGCCCAACATGCTCTCAACTCTCACTTAAGTCAGTGGTAATTGAAAGCCTAGCTCGTGACGGACTGACGTGGGTTCTTATTAGATGGGTGAATAATTGTGCAGAATCCATGTTAATTTTCTGGATGACCATTGGGCTTGGGCTCCTATGATGTTCAGATTGCCTTCTCCAATGCAGGTTAGCTGACTGAAGCAAGCTGCTTCAAGGATCAAGAGACTGCATACCACGCATGGAAGCTAGCTCCTATTTCTCCTCTCTACTAGTTACTCCGATATATAAACATCATTACATGGGGGGAATGGCAGCAGAGACATTGCATTCATTTGTATGAAATTATTGGTCTACTACCATCGGAATTTAAAGTTTATTAATTAATTGGCTCACCCACCCTTTTAAGATGTTGGGAATCTTATGATATACGTATTATTACTGATTTTTTTTTTAATTCATAAAAACCTTTTAATTAAAATTAAGAGAAAAAAGAGGAAGAATAGAAATTTACAAGTAATGAGGAATTAGGGCTTACTTTTGAATTAAAGATAAAATAAACTTGCATGGATTTGGTTCTTATTAAAGGCCATGCACCATGGCTGACGGTTTCTCTTTGATTATAATCGTTTCTTAATTTGTAACAAAATGGAAAATGATCATATTCCAACAGCTATTATATACTAATGTTGAAATCAAATGAGAAAAATAATCCAACAAAATGGAAAATGCTAAAATGAACAACTGGATTGCCCTCATATCGCATAATGCTTGCTTTGACTCTGACCATGAGAATGAGTCATCCATGTGAAAATAATGCTAAATTTGATTTGAACATATATCTTATTTATATATATGTCGGTGGTTCCAGTGGCATAAGCGTAGAGCAATAAAAGAATAATCCTACAAAAGGAAGGAGAAGGTGGCAAAACCAAAGATTAGTCAACAATTAAGAAATGGCAAATTCCATGCCTTTTGCCTAAACTTTCTATCTACCAACCTTAAAAGTTAGCAGTTGACACCCACCACCATTTTTGCCACTCTATAGAAACCAACCAAAGTGTGGCATAACGTTAAATTCTTTTTAACAGTAGAGGCCGCAACTTGGGATAGTTTAACAGTTTGTTATGCCGTAATTGGGAATGGAAGGAGAGGGCATTGAAGTCATTTCATACATGTCCACACACACCCGAAGTTGGTTCCCTCTTGTGTCTTAAACTCTCTGCAGCTAGAGCCTCTAAGCAAAGCCCCAAAGATACACGAAAGAAAAACACATAGATCTTGCAAAACGTACCGCCAAAGAGACAAATGAGGGAACCGACGATGGTGGTGGGGATACACAACAACGCTGCAGCTGGACCGCTGCCTCCACCGACGTCACCCCCGCCGCAAGCATTACTCGAGAGGCTCAAGGATTATGGCCAGGAAGACGCTTTCGCCCTTTGGGACGAGCTTTCCCCTGACGAACGCCACCTCCTCGTCAAGGACATCGAGGTCATTTCTTCTACATCTTTAACTTCACCTATTATTATTATTATTATTATTATTATTATTATTATTATTATTATTCTAAAGGGCATGCTAAGTTTCAACTGCAACGTCTTTCTTCGATTCCAACTATTCAATTTCGCTTCTAAATCTTGTAACTTTTGACTGATATTTCTTCAATTCCAAGCAAGTTCGACTCAAAAGTATTCCGCTTCGGTCGTTTGAATCATGAAGCCAACGATAATAAGATTGTCTTCTCCTAGAAAAACTTGAATAGAGCTAAGTAAAATTTGCTTCTTAATTAATAGTTGAACTTTGGTTTGCATACTTCAGAGTTTGGATCTGTCCAGAATAGATCGGATCATTCGCTGTTCTCTTCGATCTCAAGGTGCCTATATCTATATATAGAAATCCTTGGATTGCATTCTCTATTTGGGTTATTTTTTAAATATGATTTTCTTTTAGGACTGCCGGTGGCAGCAATAGAGCCAGTTCCTGAGAGTTGCGTGTCATCGGTAGAGGAGAGAACGATGGAGGAGAGGGAAAGATGGTGGAAGATGGGATTGAAGGCTATATCAGAAGGAAAATTGGCTGTTTTGCTTCTATCTGGTGGCCAGGTATATTATCTATCTCCATTTCTTTTATCTTTTATAATGTAGATTTATTGCATACAATACTTAGTGCGGGACTTCATTTTGCTTCCTGTTGATCGATATTTTATGTCTCACCTAGAAAAATTTAATAAATAAATGATGCTGTTATGACGGCTTCTTGGATGAGGAGTATTCTATCTCCGTCCATAATTTTGGAATGACGTTGCTTTTGAGTGGTTCCCACATTAGACATTTTTGTAACCAATGGGTTCACTTATTAATGTAAAAAGCAGAGCCCATGATGTCGTAAGTGGATAATCACTATTTACTAAAGGTTGGTATGATGCTGCTTTATTGGATGTCTAGTAATGATAATTAGTGACAAAGATATGTTAACTTAGAAAGTGGTGCTTCAATCTGTTTCTGCAAATAATTATTGTTTTTAAAAAGAAGCTTTACAGGATTATATACTTTTTCATTACTGAAAAACGGATCTAAATCTGCTTTATGGATAATAGACTCTGTTTAGTAACCCTTTTTTATTTCCCATTTTTCTGATTCTTTTGTCTTATCTCTTTCTGATTGAAATTTGCTGCAGGGCACTAGGCTTGGAAGTTCGGATCCCAAGGGATGTTTCAGTGAGTACTTTTTAATCATTGCTGACATGATTTTGAAAATCTTATGATGTATTCAAGTTTCTCTGGATGATGCTTGTCACGTAATTTTGTGGTGTTGAACAGGAAATGTTCAGGGAATGTCGTTTATGGAAATCAAAACAGTTGACCTATCTTTAATGCTTTCTTTATTTTCACTCCTCTTGGTTGCCAAACTCTCTGAATTCTGAAATTATTATTTAATTCTGACCATATAACAAATTTGAATAAAATTGAGGATGATAAGGTTCTGGAAGAGAGTTAAGTGTAATGGTTAAATCTAAAATATCCTGGCTATGTATTGATAAGCAGAAAGATCTAGAAAATAAAAGCATGTTTATAAATATAAAATTGAGGAGAGAAAAAGTAACGAACCTGTTGCATAATTAATGATGTTAGAAACTTTTCTTAAATATTTGAATAGCTTTAATTGTTTTGTTTAGAAAAGCCTGTATATGGCTTTAGTTGTTTGTTTAGAAAAGACTGCATGTTATTACCTGAAATTTATTGTTTATATTTTTTATATTTTGATTTTAGACATTGGACTTCCTTCTGGGAAGTCACTTTTTCAACTGCAAGCTGAGCGGATTTTTTGTGTTCAAAGACTAGCTGCACAAGCTATGAATGGGGGTAAAATTCCTATTTATCTACTCTCTATGTTTCTATTCTGTTTGTAGGTTATACTGATGATTTGATATCTGTAACTTCAGCTGGTTCGGTGACAATACACTGGTACATAATGACTAGTCCATTTACGGATGATGCAACACGCAAATTCTTTGAAAGTCATAAATACTTTGGTCTTGAAGCAGATCAAGTAAGATGGTTTCTGATTCTCTCATTTCCATATGGCTTATCTTTTATTTACTTATTTTAATTTTGCTGACTTTGAGATGTGGACATGGTGCAGGTAACTTTTTTCCAGCAAGGCACCATACCTTGTATCTCAAAGGATGGTCGATATATCATGGAGACACCATTCAAGGTATGGTTTCTTTTGTCAATGAGCAGAATTTAGAGTGAAATATTCTTTTGGTTGAGTAAAATAAAAGTTCAAGTTATAATTTTGGACATATAGTTATTTTCATCCTAAAAGTTTCAGAGCATCTTTACGAGGTGATCAAAGTCCCTAAACAGTTCTACTTACCATATAACTGATTTGCATCAGATGTTAACAAGTACTATCATAACATTGGAACTTCGCTTTACTGTTGAGAATTCTTGTAAAGGAATGCTGATTGCTGAAAGGATAGAAGTAAAATTACTGTCTATAAGTTTTCGAAGGAAAAAATTATTTCTGATTCTGTTGTGTAATTTGATGGCTGTATTCCTGCTACACTATTCTCCTAGAAGTATCTCTTTAATTGCAATAATAATACTTAAAAGTTTTTCATTTGTCTAAAAATAATATTCTTTGATTTCACAATTTGCTTCTTGTTCTAAGTACTTTTTCAAATGTGGTGGTCACATGAGTACCTTTTTTTAAGCCAGGTAGCTAAGTCTCCAGATGGGAATGGAGGAGTATATTCAGGTATTTTGAAAGTAATGCACAAAAAATGTGGCGATTGCTGTTCAACTAACTACTAGAGTGATGGTTTCTTCTATTTTATGAATTTTTAATTGGATTCCTAATTTATTGTTCAGCTCTGAAATCCACAAGATTGTTAGAGGATATGGCCATGCGAGGGATTAAATTTGTGGATTGCTATGGTGTTGACAATGCATTGGTGAGTTTGTCTGTCTTACTTTATTTTGTTTGGTTAAAATTTTCCATGATATTTCTTATTTAAAGAGACAGTGATTAGGGTCTCAAGTGCAGGTTCGTGTAGCTGATCCAACTTTCTTGGGATATTTCATTGATAAAGGTGTAGCTGCTGCCGCCAAAGTTGTCCAAAAGGTAGTTAATGTTCTCAATGTTCATGTATATCTGAGAATTTCACTTGCCTCCATTGCTCAACTCTTTTGAGTATATTATCTATATTTGAGAAAAGTATTAAGCTGGATTGCAATTTGCGACAGTTCAAAACATTTGTTCTATCTCTCGTTTTCTAAACTACCAGTTAAATACTTGAGTTCTGATACTTCTTTGAGCTTTCTTTGGATATTGCAAATAAAGATGAGGGAAAAAGGTAAGAAAACAGAAAATTCCATTTATTGAGTGCTGCTTTGTCTTTTTGAACATGTAGAAATGGTCATGTCATCAATTTGTTTATTCTTTAGTAGCATATGTTACATTTACCTGTTGTGCTATATTTAACTCACCCCTCATGTTAATTAATGTGCTAACATGCTAATTCTTCCATGAATTACACAGCACCTTGTTTACTCTACTTGAAGAATGCCAATTCCATGATGGCATGTCAATACTTGATTTTTATGGTCTTGTTGTGTAAACTTGTGGAATTTGATAATATTATAACCTTTAATCTTTTTAAGGTTATATAATGTCTTAATTTCTTCTAGTAATTTGGTTACAGGCCTATCCCCAGGAAAAGGTTGGTGTTTTTGTAAGGCGAGGTAAAGGTGGACCACTTACTGTGGTTGAATACAGTGAATTAGATCAATCACTGGCTTCTGCGATTAACCAGCAAACTGGACGTCTTCGTTTTTGCTGGAGTAATGTATAGTATTTGTCACCTGTTTTGATGAAATATTGCTTGCTTTTGACAAAATCTAGTGCTTTTGGATTCAAGTATGCTGTATTTATGCTTTTTTAGGCTTTGTTATGTGAGATTGTATGCGTGTTAGGTTGTAGGCTTATGTGAGACTTGAAGCTGGTAGCCATAAGAGAAAATAATTGTTGAAGCCATTTCAAGAAACAAATATTTTGAGGGTTATGGAAATTGGTTGCTGCTCGTGAATTCATATAACTTGGCTGTGCGCTTACTCTCAGACTTGAATGACTTTGTTTATTGCTTATTTCCTTTTATTTAGATGTAGATTATATAGAAAATTGAAAATCATTGCTAAAGAGATAAATGCTCCCGAATATTCAAAATTTGAAAACAATTATGTTCTTTGATGGCTTTTAATTATCTATGGCAACCACAGGCTTCAATTTGGATTTGTCATGTTTTCAAATAAGTGTGACATTGAAATACCTAAAATATTTGTCAATAAATATGACACTAAATATGTGATTATATACCTTATGCTAATGACTTTATGCTTTTCAGGTGTGCTTACACATGTTTACTTTGGATTTCCTAAACCAAGTGGCAAATGGCCTTGAGAAAGACTGCATGTTAGTGACGTCATTCCTTCCCTTCAGGATACATATTTTGATCTGATATACCTTGAGCATTACTTTGTCAATTAGTGTTGTTGTTACTGAGATAATCATAATCTGTTAGTAAAATGCAAATCCATGTCTGCATGATTGATGCATTTCCTCTCTTTCTTTGATCTGACAACAAATGTGATCAATGACTGCTTTCTGTTTCCTTCGTACTAGCTTTTCAAGTTGACAGCAATTATTTTGATCACAGAAATCTGCTGAAATGATAGTTTCCATTGAGAAAGAAAAGAGGCTGAGCTCATAGGGTCCTTTAGGATTTTTTTGTGTGTTTGGGGGGTGGGTGGGTGGGTGGGTGGGTCATGGATGTATTAAGTAATACAATTTAATTGAGCAATCTTTTGTCTTTTAAGAGTTTCTGACATCGATTTTATATTTCTTGGTACCTCTGTACATCGAATTTGTCATTGCTTGTAGTTTCTTCCCACTTAACCCTCAAAAAGGATGTTAATATGTATATTTGTCTTGACTGCAGTTACCATCTGGCGGAGAAAAAAATTCCTTCTATTCATGGTTATACAATGGGTTTGAAACTAGAGCAGTTCATATTTGATGCATTTCCATATGCTCCTTCAACTGCTCTGTTTGAGGTAATCTCTTGTCATCCCTTTCCTGTTCCAACTGTTGTTTTTGTTTGCTGTATATGGCAAGTGCAACAAGGGATTAACTACTCATCGAATTGTTCATGGTTCCGAATATGCAGGTATTACGAGAGGAAGAGTTTGCACCAGTGAAAAATGCCAATGGTTCAAATTATGACACTCCAGACAGCGCGAGGCTGCTTGTTCTGAGACTGCATACTCGTTGGATAGTCGCTGCAGGTGGCTTCTTAACACATTCAGTGCCATTATATGCAACTGGTAATTTCATGGTTGACTTTGCATATTCTCTTATTTATATCAAGCTCAATTAAAGCATTAATTTTCTTGGTTGTTTATGGGTCTCTTAGTGTTTCATGGTGTGACATATGCCAAATCATATTTTTCTTAATCCTTTTAACATGTTGATCATGAACGCAGGTGTGGAGGTATCACCGCTTTGTTCTTATGGCGGAGAAAACCTAGAGTCCGTATCCCGTGGAAGGACATTTCATGCACCTTGTGAAATTTCATTCTAGTTTTTGCACGTTCCATTGTATGGCATGGATGGATGTATTTATATGGATAGTGAGTCAAAATGCTAATGTACGAACTAAAGACTTTGCAATATTTCAGGCTTTTCATATTTATCATTATTGGGTAGTGGTGCCTTGTGGTATTTGAAGTGTTTGGTGCATTAACTCATTTGTGTGTTTATCATTTATCAATTTAGAATCCTCTTCAGAACTCACCATTGAACGGCTTAACCCGAGTTCTGTTACTCTTTTCTACAAAATTTGCAAGGAAATCCCGACAGCATCGGTTTCGGAAGGACCCACCTGAGGAATCATCAGCTTCAGTTGAGAGTTGTGAGTTGAAATCACAAAGTCATCTAATGTAAGAAAGAAAAAACGTTTCTTGGGATAATGAATTTAGGGGGATATTTTAAGAACCTTATCTTCTCCACTTTGACCTTTCCCTTGTCCATTTCTATCTCTCCTCTCCTCCACCAACTGTCTCTTTTTGCTACTCTTTCCGTTTATTACTTCCCGTGAACAACAAAGTACGAAGGCATAAAAAAACTAACACAGGCTCATGGGCTGATGGGCTCCGCTAAACCTAATAGTCAGTGGGTTGGCTGCTTGGGTTTTATCGAACCTCTTCTTTGGAGGGCTTAGAGTTAATTATTTATGTTACCCTTCTAAAAAGTAAAAGACTAAAAGGAGAAACAGAAGCCCACTAAGCTTTTGGCTGGAAATACCCAATATCTCAATTGGGTTTTATTTGATTCATGGTTGGCTTATCTAGCTCAGCCCAATCAAAGGTAAAAGCAAGAAAAAATGCAACCAAAACCCTTTCTCTCTCTAGGGTTTTATTCCTTGAATCCTGCATCATTTCATTTGCGACTCATTGGATCCTGTCGAAAGAAATGAGCTTGTTTTTAAGATTAAGGTATCCTTTGCATAATGGGTGTTTTGGCAGAAAACCCTTTGAATCTCATATTATAACTCTCAATGCTTTCAGCTCAAACAGATTATCTCGAAATTTTAGTCAGCCCGCAAAGCAAGAACAAGAAGATGAGGAAGAAGTTGATATTGATCAAAGGAGACTCCCAGCCGACTATGATCCTTCTAATTTCGATCCCACTGAACACCGTAGCCCTCCAACGGAGCGTGTTTGGAGACTCGTTGATGAAATCTCTGGCCTTACTTTGTCTGAAATTTCCGAGTTAGGCTCTATTATAATGAAGAAACGTGGAATGACCAAGCCGCCCACTGTGGGAGTCATGAAGGGTGGTGCTGCTGTTGGCTTGGCTGGAATGGCAACGAAAGCGACAGGTGGTGGGGCGGCGGCTAAGGAAGAGAAAAAACCAGATAAGACTGTTTTTGAATTGAAGTTGGAATCATATGAAGCTGCCTCAAAGATTAAAATAATAAAGGAGGTTAGGAGTTTTACTGATTTGGGTCTCAAGGAAGCTAAGGACTTAGTTGAGAAAACACCCTCTGTCTTGAAAAAGGGTGTCTCAAAGGAAGAAGGTGAACAAATAATTGAGAAGATGAAAGCTCTTGGTGCTAAAGTTGTTTTGGAATGAACATTTGATGGAGAGCAAAGCAACAGGTACTTTTGGTTTTCACCTTGGGATTTTATCTAGGAATGTACTTGGTTTTTTTTTTTTTTTGAAGGAAACTTCTACAACAGCTTAAGTCTGAAGAACTCTGTTGATCTTTGAGCTTATCAAGTTGGAATCTTTCTTAACGATATGTGGAAACCAGTTCGTCCTTTTACAATGTTCATTACGTTATTTCTAGGAGAATAATTTATAATTTAAATGAGGATCCATTATGTTGCTTTATTCTTTTCAAGCTGCTAACTTAAATTCTAATAGTACAAGTTTTACCTTTCTGGTCAAAGCTTTTACTTACGCATCTTCTATCCGGTAAATTTCACTTCTAGTGTTAATCGTTGGCTGCAACTTCTGGTTCTGGGATGATGCAATGTAAACACTAGTTCTAGAGCATGCTTCCAAGTTGTGGAGATTTTGGGTTGGATTTATAAGGAAAAATGTTCCCATGATCCAGGGGGAAGAAGATGGTTTTCCCTTTTGGAAGAATTTAGAGGCTTTGTTAAAGGATCAATAGCTTGAGAATCAATTGGCACAACACAACTTACATTCTGAACCAGAAGAAACGATACACATTTAAATATTGCCTGCACACTTTATAATGCTCCCTTCTATGTTTTGCCCTGCATAATTTGATTCAATTGACACAAGGTCGCATTCTCTGTGTTTATTCATAGATGGTACTAATCTTCAGACGGTTGTGCTCAGATTATGAATTGAATTAAAATTTGTAGTATTTATTTTTTTGACTGAGAATTATTTGATTTGATGAATGGAAGAATTGGATCCAAGATTATGCAGTTGGCCACGTTTGCTTTTTCTAACTGCGGGGAGCCATTGAGGTCAAAGTGTCAGGGGCTCTGGACAATCTAAATTAAGCTCGCTTTTTTATTATTTTGGCAAACTAAAAACAGCAATATTGTCCGGTACAAACTGCGAGATCAACTTCAAAATTTTAAATATAAACACAACATTTCTTAGCTGTGAAGATAGTCATATAAATTGCATAACATTGCGTCATACTCATGCATCCTCCTGCAATTACAGTCTTCCCCATTGGAGCTCGGGTTGAACTCAAAAAGGCAAAAAGGAAAACTGCAATAATCAATGCCTAAAGTGCCTTACATTTGTGAAAAGCAATGAAACCCCATACTTGTTACAGCAGTCGACGGCATCCCCATCTCTAATGCTCCCACCAGGCTCAGCAACGACTCCAATACCACTTTGGCAAGCTTCTTCCACTGCATCTTTCCACGCTATTTATAAAAGAAACACATCACTGTCAGCAAACAGATTATAGAGGCCCTTTGCTAACTCTCGGTCTACATCCAGTTTAATAGAGATTGAGGAATTATTCCTCCATTACATGCCAGAACACATGCCATTTACTGCGAACATTCTCTGCTATTTACTTAAACTGGTATATAACTATATAAGTGAAATATGATCTTAACAACATTAAAGTGCAAAAACTTGTTAAGGTAGTAATTACCAAATGGGAAGAACGCATCACTAGCCAAAGCAGCTCCTTTGACCTCACCTCCTGCTTTCCTCAAAGCTATTCTCAAACTCTCCAGACGGTTTGGCTGCCCACTTCCCATACCCAACATTCGGTTGTCCTGACAAATGGTGTAGAGGGTCAGAAAATCTTACTTATGTTTTTCCTTTAAAGGCTGTTTTTTCCATACTTTTTTTAGAAGAGAGAGTGGGCATGTTTGTTATAAGAATCTGTACTAACAAGGTCATTTAAGCACCATTTTAACCCGAATTCAGGATATACAAGCAAAAACAGAAAAAAAAAAAATACAAACCTTTGCTATAACAATAGCATTGCTCTTGACATGCTTTACGCATAGCCATGCAAATTTTGCATCACGAAGCTCACTATCTTGTGGCTTCTTCTCAGATACTACATTAAACTGGATATCTTGGGGGGTCAAGTCATCTGAATCCTGGGCTAACCAACCACCACCAACTTGTCGAAGTGAGAGCTTTCCTTTCTCATTCTTCTTTGCCTCAAGGATCCTCAATGTCTTTGATTTTCCCCGGAGGATCTCAAGCCCCTTCTTTGTATACTTGGGAGCCACAACAATCTCATAAAACATCCGAGTTTCACCATCTGTTGGGCTTCGGAACTCTCGAATTTCCTTAGCAAGGGCCTAAAAGCCAAACAAAGTAAGCAATCAAATGGTCTAAAAGGGTTTATCAATCTATCTTGATGTTGAAGGTAGCATAAAGATAAGATGATTTGAACAATCCCACCCCCCAATATCTAAAGAAACAATGGCAGCAAAACTCCATATAAGGATTCCAAGAAGATTATTAGCTTACCTCATCTACTTCTATGTTGAAGGCTACAATTCCACCAAATGCACTCACTGGATCTGCTTTCACAGCCAGCCTGTAAGCCTCAAGGATATCATCACGAGAAGCTACCCCACAGGGATTTGTGTGCTTTACAACCACACATGTAGGGTTCCTAAACTCTGACACACAATTCCATGCTGCATCAGCATCTAAATAGTTATTATATGACATTTCCTGCACCAAGATTAAAAGAGTTAAGGATATTCCATTCATTAAAACTCACAAGTACACATAACAAAGGCTGAGACCAAAATTGAGAAAAAAAGAATAATAAAACTCCAATTTCATAAGGCTTTTATGTCTACAACCACAATGATAAAAAAAAAAAGCAATGAAACAAGAGGCCCTTCGAAATAGGGAACAATAAAAATTCTATCGTATTTGTATGATAGAAGCCAAATTTTTATCGTCACAATACAATAATTGGAAGGAAGAAGTATGGTGACTGACAAAGGTTCACATCCTTTAACTGAGTTTATCAACAGAGCAAAGCTGCGTAAAAACTAGTAACAGCAAATGCTTTCTTGGACAAGAAAAGGCAGAAAGAAAAAAACAGGTTGATGATTCAATAATTCATCTTTTCTTTAACTTATTCATAAGCATAACTAATTCTGGAGCATAAACAATAATAAGATCACATACTCAATCCATCTCACCTTCCCGTGGTGTTGAATAGCTGTTGCAATACCACCAGCATTGACCTCAGAGAGACTCTTGTCAACATAAAATGCAGCCTTCTGATGAGGGTTTTCACCATAACGAAGTGAACTTTTGAGGGATATTGGCACCGTCAAGCTGGGAGGGAATTTATCTACCAACATGTAAAGAATTCTGTCAATCTAAACTTGTAATAATTATAGGTAGCAATACAAATCCAATGAGTTTGTAGCTTTACTTTTGAAAAAGAAAAGTAAAATATTTTCTTTTAATTTTATAGTATATTTTGTTACGTCAGCCCTCAGCTTATTGCATAACAAGTCTGTCTCTTTCTCCCAAACATCTTCAAAAGACTAGAGATCATTTCCAATACAGTGACCAAATTTATGTTTTGTAGCTAACACATACCTCCAACAGTCTGTTTCCAGAGCCACTCAGAAACTGCAGAATCGTAAGAAGCAACATGCTCAAAAGCCTTCCAAGCAAGCTTTCTGCGGAACTGTTGGTCATCCTGACTTCCTTTAAGGAATTCAAGCAGTGCAGGATAGTCTTGTGAATCAACAACAACCAAGACATCCTTGTGATTCTGTTTGTACGAAGGTGTTATTTTGCAATACAAAATAATTAAAATAAAAAATGGCTTAAACTATTCCGCTTGTATGTTATGGAATGATTAATTCCTGTGCTTCTAGCACTGCACTTATGGATTAGAAATTATCTGGAAGATAATACCGATTTAAGACTATAAGCAACCCTAATTTTATAGCCCTTAAAATCAACAAGTTGTGTTGCCCTTCATTACCAATGTGGTTAATTACCTATTCAGTTTTTTTTTATCCACTTGGTCAAAAATAAGACAATTTATTGGAACATTAAACTAATAACATTGATTCAAGTTAATACAGACTTAGGGCCAAAAAATACACCAAATGACTACAACTTCACTACTAACTCATTAACAATTACCTTCGCAGCAGCTCTAATCATGGCAGGGCCACCAATATCAATATTCTCTATGCCCTCTTCAAAGTCAATTCCTCCGGTGGAAGTAACTTTATCATAAAAGGGATACAAATTCACAACCACCACATCAAATGTACCTGAACAGAAACTATTTTAGCTAAAAGACAAAAAATTGGAAAGCATGACAAAAAACTGGGGGGAAAAAGCCCTTAGGCATACAAGAATTTCACTGCAAGTTTAAAACTCACCAATTCCATGCTTGTTAAGAGCTTCCATGTGAAGTTTTCGGTCTCTTCTTGCAAGAATACCACCATGTATGTTGGGATGCAATGTTTTAACACGACCATCGAGCTGTAAAAGACACTACAGTTAATCTCAGAACTCAAACAGCTTCAAAGATGAAATTAATCGCTAATAGAAGGCATAATACTATACATAAAATAATTAGGAAAGCATGGTGATCAATTATTAACAGAGAAGATAATAAGTGGGCTTTGACAATTAATCTAGCTCAAGTCTTTTTCATCTCATTTTCCAATGGCATTAATTAGCAAAACATGTTAAAAACATGCTCAAGTTGCAGTAAAAGGTTCATAAATTATCATTGAGGATCTCAAAATCACTTCAGTTTGATTTTGATTCTGCCCTTAAATAGTCCTAGAAACTCTAACAAGGATATGAAATGCAAAAAAAAAAAAAAAAAGAGAGATATTTAAGAAGGACAGCAAAGCACAAAATAAGAACCAGGTTACCATTTCAGGGAAAAGAGTAAGCTGCTCCACTTTGGTAACAGAGACACCAGCATTTTCTAAGGCAGATGCAGTTCCTCCGGTTGAAACAATTGTGTACCTATAGTTTCCAAAGTTCAAACCAAATATGCTTGAAAACTGCTGCTTTACATTTTATACTGATAGTGATAACACAGACTCTAACAACTCCGAATAAAAAAGTTTTCTTGAACAGAATCGAATAAGCAACAGAAGCCGTAGTCAAGTCAGTTCGTCCACGTATCATGTTGATTGTATCAAAAAGTCACCTTCTCATTTCTTCTAGCACTCTTAAATAGTCAATATTAAAGGGTTTATTTATTTATTTTTGAAATACGCATTAAATTATGAACATATCCAAAAAGAAAAAAAAAAAGGGTGTTATTTATTTACCCTAATTCTTGAAGGCCATTGCCAAGAAAGGCCAGATCCTTTTTTTCTGACAAAGATATCAGTGCTTGCTTATTGGCTGACAAGGAGCAGAAAAACCAGCAAAAGCCATCTCTTTTTTTATATAAAAAAATGGGAAAAGAAAGGAACATTGTTAAAGAAGATTATAAAAGGGAAAACGAAGGTAAGAATATTACCAGAGGAAGAGGACTGAGGGTGATGTTTCGGAACAGCGAGGGTTTGCGAGTCAGCCATGGTTTTGGTTGAAAAACCGTTGCAGGAGCGTAGCGAGAGAAAATGGAAGCGACCGCAGATAATCGAGTGATAAGAAGGAGACGTGAAATTGTTCCTCTGAAAGGCGCGGAGTATGGGGTTGAGAGTGTGCGCCGCGTAGGCAGTGGTAGCGGTGGTGGCGGCAGTAGAAGGAGAAGCAGCAGCAGTAGCTACCCCCAACATATCTCTGTTTGTTTTGTCCCTTTTTTTTTTTTTGTATATGTCCCTCTCCAACGGACTCTCCAATATTTCAACTCTTCTTTTAAGTTCTATCGCATCTGTACTTCCCTGTTTAACTTGCTCTCCTTTTCTTTTTCCTAAACTGTTTCTTATATTTCATTTCGCACGTTGCCTTTACAATTTTATTTTTTTTCATTTCTCGAGCTTTTGGAAAAATCAAATTAACACTCATGGCCTTATTAACCACTTTTTATCTCCCAAAAGCCTTATTAGCTTCTTGTGTTGTTTGAGTGATAATACAAAGTAAAACCTTGAAGATTTGAATTTTAACAATCAAAATATTTTCAAAAATTACAGAAAGATTCCCAGAAGCCCAACACTCATGAAATTACAACACAACAGAATACATTATTGTATATAATTTACAAATGGCAAAGCTCTTAGAAGAATAGATTCAGGCATAAACCATTCTAAGAAGCCACGGCCTAAAACATCTTTTACAGAATTGCTATTACGGCATTACAGAAACACCAGGGATCGAATACTACTAGTAAGAGAAAGAAAGAAAAAGGGAATTTGAGAGCATCTTCAAGACTTTTAGATGTAGTGAATTCTTTAATGCCCATGAAACCAATGTCAGTCTCACTTCTTCCAAATACAATATCTCAACAGTCAACCCTACCTGCATGATAACATATAGTAAATAAATAAAACTTTCCAGTTAAAATATTGATTCCTTTGGATTTGAAGATTTTAGGACCGTCAATTGCTTTCTGGACCTCATTGAACTAGTTTGAGCTTTGAAGCCTTAATTAATTTCAGATCCAAGCTTGAAAAATTTTACCAACAAATATAAAAAAAAATTGGATGCTTATTGACTCCAAGTTTATTGATGGCAATAATCAATTACTGACATCAAACGCTTCAATCACCTTTGTTAGACAAGTTCTATAATGCCACCTAACCAGAGATGTGTTTGGAATGCAGCTGTTTTGATGCCATGCCATGCAACTGAGGGGATCCTACATTAAGTTGGTCCTGACATAAGAGCAAAATCCTGATGTAAGAAACCATAGAAACAAAATGCAAGAAACTTCAAACAGCAACTTGAGTACCATGTCTTGTAAGCCATCCTGAATGTCATAACAACTGGGAATAGTTTGCGGTCTGAAATGTAACTGTCCCTGTTAAGGTACAATAGGCATCATCACAAGTGATAATTTGAGGAGAGCTCAATACAAGGGAACCATACTTCTTGTAGTATGGCCCATGAAGCATGAAACCCTCAATACCATCATTATCTGTATAAAAGGCAAATTTCTCAGCAATCACATACAGAAAGCCATACCATCCCATGCATTCTTTGTTGAGTAGTGTAATGAGCTTCATGCGGTGGGGCAATAGAGTTCAATTGTCCCTGCAACAAGAATGAAATCATACCGTTTAAGAATTGTGCCAAAGACAACATAAGCCAACATGCTTTTTAAACCATATCATTCATATCCTATGTTGATTATTAGAAGTCTATAAGAACCAAATCAAAGATTTAATGGGTAGAACAATTTGTGAATAAGCTTATTAGGGAAATCCTTGATCGATAACTAAATAATCATACAAGGACACTCTTCCAGGGGCAGGAGAGAATCACATACCATTCCCTGCACAAGATGTTGAGCACCAAAATAGCTATCGAGAGCTGGAGTTCTTGAATTCATCCGTTCCTATAAAAAAAAAAAAAACCAAGAATTTTAGTAAAACTATTCATTTTATAAATTTGGTAAAAGTTTACTTTTCCATATTATGGTCACTGTAAGACTAAGTCATACCATCCTATTAATGCTCTCTTGTGTATTTGATTGTCCCTGTCGAAACCAAGGAATTCATATCAAGATATTGCTCTATGATAACTTTGACAAGCAAAATTTCTTTGAGTAGTAAAAGTCTATTAAAACAGGGATACAATCACCACTAACCATTTCTTGCCAGCTGTCAGGCATCCCAGAGTTTGAGATCTCTGTTTCAGGATATCCCTAAAAGATATAGAACAGGTATGATGTAAATCAAAGAGCTTTGGTAAAAAAGAAAGTAGAATTTAATAATAATTACATAAATAACTCCCTGACCTGTCTTTTATGGGATGTATTAATCTTATTGACTGCCTTGGTAGTGCTTTTAATTTGGTTCACTTCTTCAAAGTTATGAGGGCTTTGAATTTGTGCTAATTTTGGTCCTGTTACACTCTGAATTGAGTAATTTACACTCTCACATTTTCTTAATGCTTCTTCCAAAGCATTAAGTACAACATTATAACTCTCATGAGACAGAGACCCTTCATCACCCAATTTAAAGGCCCGTCGGCAAAGATCATTGTAACGGTGCATTCTACTCGCAAGAACATCTGAATGTTTTCCTGTTGTTTGCCTATTCTTTGCATCCTTTGTCCAACGTTTCAATATATGTTGTGAGGGGATGCTTTGTACACCAGACAACTGTAGAATAATCAGTATATGTCGACAAGGAAACCCATTAAATTCAAATCCACGACATAAACAAGATATATCTGATGTCGTATCATTCCACACCACAATGAAATCTTGATTTTTTTCGAAGTCAAGAACGTTAAAAGTTGTAGCACCTCCCTCTTCACTTTCTTTTCTTGGATGACAAGCAATCCCTCCCAAAACCTCAACCTGGAATTTTTTAAATATTGCATGTGTGTACAAATGTGCCATTTGTTTTTCAAAGAGTGACGGAGATTTCAATCCAGGTGGTTTATGCCAAGTTTCAAAATCAGCTTTAGCTTCCTCTTCAGACTTCTCTTGCAAAATTGTTTTATATTGATCTAAGAACTCTTTTAACATAGTTTTCCTTTGCAGATATTTGTCAAAAAGAGAGCTTACACTGTCTGATCGTTGCACTGTAGATATCCCTGCAAGAAAAATGCCTCTCATGTAGGTTGGTACCCATTGTTGGCGATCCTCATATAATGATTGAAACCAGATGTCATTTCTTAAATTGAATCTATCAACCAATTCCCACCATTTCTTTTCAAACTGTTCATCCTTATAAGATTTAAAGATGCATTCATCAAATTTGGTTTTGAAATTTTCATGTTGCCCCGTAACATAACTAAGCTTCTCAGGTATCTTGCTCAATATATGCCATAAGCAAAAACAATGACGGGAATCAGGAAAGGCTTCTATTACAGCTTCTTTCAATGCCTTGTGGTGATCAGTTAGTATTACTTTTGGAGCACGTCCACCCATTGCTCTAAGCCATGCTCGCATAAGCCAGATGTAGGTTAATTTAGTTTCTTCAGCAACTAATGCACAACCAAGTAACAGATACTGAAGGTGATGATTTACACCAACAAAAGGAACAAATGGTAATTTATATTCATTCTTGATATATGTGGTGTCCAAAAAAACCACATCATTAAAATAGCCATAATCGAGTCTTCCTTTGGCATCAACCCAAAACACATTTCTCAAGCGCTGCTCTTCATTGAGATCTATAGCATAAAAGAAGTTTGGATTTTCATCTTGCATATAGAGAAAATGATCCAGCAAAACTTTAACATCCCCCTCCTCTAAACCCAAGATCTGACAGCTACTTAATCGATTTGTTTCACTACCCTTATGATTCTCAAGTTTCTTGTGCCCACCTGATTGTCTGGACATGGAAACATACATCTTTTTGGTTCTTCCAGGGATAGCATGCATTGTATGGACATTACTGTTACCTGGACCTAAGTTTCTATGACCTCTAGGTAAATATGCCTGGTCTGGGAATATATCATGGTTATGCTCCTTTATGAAACAACGAACAACCCACCTTCCATCTTCCCTTCTCTTAACATGCATACCAGCTTTGCAGTCTGTTTTCAACCATGATCGGTTAACTCTGCCTCTTTTCTTCTTGACAGGAATGGTTGTTGCAATATCTGCAGTTGGAACAGGTTCTGGAGTGTCCATTCCAATGGACTCTCGGTCATTTCCATATCTAGTACATACAAATTTTACATCAATAAACTTTCCAGATATTCTTGATCGACGGCTAGCTTTTATTATAGCAGTAAAGCCAACAGATTTGGCATATTCTTTGTAGAATGAAAATGCTTCCTCTTTTGATTCAAATTCCATTCCATCATGAGGCTCTAAACTTTTTACAGAATTCAAGTTTACTTCATCACCAGCATATGCGGCGAGTCTAGCATCTAATAAAGCAGCAGCAGCATTTTCCTTATGAACCCCAGCAGTGTTAATAGAATAGCCACTGGCACTGGCTGTGACTCTGTCATGCCTTACATCACCGCTATCCATCATGTTAATAATGTTCACATTTTCCTTAAGATGGATCCCTGTGGGAAGCATTAACGAATGAATCAATATGTTCTTAACGAAAAGCGCAAGTGATTAGCGAAAGAAAAGTTAAAAATAAAAATAAAAATGCTTCAAATTTATTTAACTCAAGTGAGGACAAAAATGGCGTGTTTTAAATCGAATAAATACATGGAAACAAAATGAAAGATTGAAGCTTTGACAAAGATATCAGCAATTGCGTTTGCAGACATTGTTAGTATATATTTAAAGAGAAATTGAGAGAAAAAAAAAAAAAAAAGAAATGGTACTAGAAAGCAAGAAGGGAAATAAAACAGATTATATGAGGTGAGGCATGTAATATTTAACTAAAATCAACATAATTAAGCAGTGGCATCAATTAGTGACAGTGAGGAAGAAGAGGAAGAACAAAGCCAACGGCTACCAGAGATATACACGAGGGGAAATTATTGAATACTATATAAATTGGAAATTAACAAATTAAAATAGAATTAAAAAAGAAGAAAAAACACAAGGAGTTTACCTGAGCTGAGCTGAAGGAGGAAAGCATTAAAGAGGGAAGGAAATTGATGGCTGACAAGGAGAGCAGAGCGAGTAGAGAGGTTTTTTTTTTTTAATTTGTTTGGCAGTAGCTTTTGAGTTTGGCTAGGGCTAGAATAAGAGGAGAATGAAGCACTCGCAATATTTGGCATTTTCCATACTCGCGGCGGCCCACATTTATCCAACAAAGCGACCCCATTTTAATGAGCCCAACAGATTTCCAAAAGCCTTAAATCAATCCCAACCTCCATTCCATTTTTCCATATTGCTAAAACTATATATGTATATTCAAAATATATATATATATATATATGTAGATTTGTTATTGGTTGTGGACTATGACTCCGCATGCCGTACATAGTCAAAATGTTGACCTGTATCCCATTTTTAATGTTCGTTAAAAAGTAATCAGATTGTTGGTCAGCAATTATTCTGTAGTTACTAAAATATTAAACAATAGACAAAGAATTCGAACATAATAAATGTAATCCACGAATTATCGATTCCATCACATTATTTTTCCATGCTTTACAGTCTACCTGATTTCAAAGTCACTTCACATTGAGGAGGACAAATTTTTCGACTATGAAACAAAAAATTTCACAGCTTATATAGTTCGAAGACAATATACGTGGCAGAAGCTTACTGCAACATGAAAGAAACTTTCCTCCAAATTTCTATGACCTAGTTAGATCTGCAGAATGAAGCTCATTGTGCAGATTGAAATTTTCATTTTTTGCAGTGGCAAATAATAGGAAGCTCTCAAACTGGAGGCAAGACACAAAAGAAGCCACTGCAAGCAGGCAACACTATATATTTCATTTCCTCTTACAGAAACTTTACACTAGAGATGTCCTAAATGATCCTATAAACGCTAGATAATCAATCACTGCATCATGCCTACAAAAATTCTAGTACATCAAAGAATAACTATTTTTCACTTTTACTCCTGCATAACAGTTATGGTTCATGGTCACTCAAAGGATGATCTGACACAGTGCCTTCTGATGATATTTCATCTACATTAGGCCGTTCACCCCCAGAAGGATCAGACCGAGTCTTGCTAGAATCCCCACTCTCGGGCTCATCTTCTATCTCTGGAGGCTGATCCTGTACATCAATGGGAGGGCTTTGTTCAGCATTCCCTATGCCAAATACACCTTGCGAATCTGGACATCCAACTTCATTAAAAGGTTTTGCCAATGGAAGCTTGTCATCAAGTAAGCTAGAATTCGTCACGGCAGAAGTTGATGGCAAGTGTGGGCCTGGGGCAACACACGATGCTACCAGTTGAAGCACTTCAGGGGAGGGGGATAATCCCATGCTTGATTTCTTTGGTGGAATTCGATATGCTGATGAAGATGAGGGATTCATCATACTTAAGTTAAGGGGAGGCACGGTGACATCAGATTCAATCCAAGGAAGCCCCGCAGTTCCAGTTGCAGATTGTGGAAGCAATTGAAATGTTGGGGTCAATGGAATTGAGCACGTTGACGGGAGACTACTACTTCCAGCTGCATCCGGTTGCACCTGCCTGAACGTATGCGACTTCAGTTTCTTTTTCTTCTTTAGAACACGTCTTGGATCCTTCGGTTGGGAAGGAGGGGGCCCTGGTACCACAAATGGGGGAATGGTTGGTTTATCTTCTCCATATAGTACACGAACTGAATGAGCTATTGCTGACACAGTGGGCGGTAGATCAGGATCTGGTAGTTTAGCAGGAGCACTGACAGCTTCCTGAAGCCAGTGAGGCAACTTGTTCTTGGAAGAACTATTTCCAACTACTTTTCCCTTCGAATGGGAAAGATTCAGCTCTCTATTTGGCTCAGAGAGAAATCTGGAGCTGGCAGATTCAGCACTTCCCCCATTATTGAGGCAATTACATGAAATATGTATTGATCTATCGAGAGGACCAGGCAACTTCCCATACTTCTTTGAACCATAATCATCCTCCTTTCTATGTAAATTAAAGCTACTGGGGCAATTCAGATTTGAACCCAAGTTGCTGGCTCTGAAAGAGTTGAGAAGAAAAGGTTTCTCACTAGGTACATTCGAAGATGGGCCTGGCCTATCAGAGGGTCCAGCAATTGAATCTCCAGAATAGTTTGCACCAAATTTGTCAGGATTCCACGTTGGAATAGGAGGAAAATGATCATTTTGCAAACCAAGTTGCTCTGATGGCTCAAAGTGAGGCAGGCTGGAAGCTAGATCACCAAAACCCAATTTCATGTCAGTCAGGTGAGTTTGAAATTTTGACGAGGCAACAAATCTACTACCCTGCAATGCCCGCATCATCATTCCATCAGAAATGCTTGGAAACAAGGAAGAAGATTTGGTAGTTTTTGTTGACTGGGTGAATTTTGGAACAGGAAAAGCTGGCCCATCCAAAATTTTGAGTTGTTCCTCCTCCCACCTAGTTGCCAAATCTTCTGAAGTTTTATACTTCGAAAAGTTTAGCCTGGGGTCTCTAAGCATGGCATCCCAGCTACCTCGCCCATGTCTACGAACACCAATCCAGAGAAAATCAAGTTCATCCTCTGACCAGCCCTCTACCTTTGATTTGTTTTTATAAAAGTTCCCAGATCCAGATCCAGTTCTCATAAGAATACTTTCAAGCACTCTCCTATGGTTTTCAGGAAAAGAAATGGATGGCAACTGACCCAAACCCAATATTGGAGGCATGTCCCTCTCTTGTTGATTATACCTAGGTACATCTTGTGGAGGGAATTTCAAATTGGGCAGCAATGGCATTGTTGGAAGGTCTTGCACAGACTCATTTACTGCATCAAGCCTACTCCCTAAGGATAAGCTAGGCAAAAGGTCATGATGTGATCTGGTCATGGTTTTGGTAGGAAGGGGGAACCGGGGCGGCAATTTCTCATCGAAAGGTAAATTAGGCAGTGACATCTTTTCCTGAAAATCAGAAAAACTGGAACCAGAACTTTCTAATCGATCAAAAACTTTTCCTAGTGAAACAGCAGGAGGATACTGCAAAGAAACAAGTCTTGTCATCATATATTTACATGGACCAGAAGGTTTTGTATTTGACAACTAAAAAAAAAAACTAAAATAGAGAGAAAGAGAGTTACCGAGCTAAATGGAAGCCAACCATCTTGGTTTCCATTTTTAAGACGTAAAACTTCTGGTGATGCATCTTGGAATTTAAATTTGTCCAGGGTAGTCTCCTGACCTTTTGCTTCTTTATCGGTTGAAGGTCCAGTAGTCGGAGTTAAACTTAATGGAAGCTCTGGTCCAGTTCCTGGCCCACTTAGCCTGCTATTTGATTTTGAGAAGTTTCTATGACGCAACTCTAACAGACTAGCATTGGGAGCACAAAGCCCAAGAACTGGCAACAAGTTGTTGGTAGGTAGCAAGTTGGTATAGCTTGTGCCATGATGATTGTTACTTGGAAGAATTATTTCAGGAGAAGACTGATAAAAAGGATTAAGAGAAAGATCCAACTGACCATTTATTTTATGTTTTGACAGCCTCCCAAGCCTTAAAATCAAATCAGCCTTGCTCTTTGGTTCATCTGAAGATTGAGCAAGTTTGTCGTCCTCCAAGTCAATTACCAAACACTTTTCTTTATCTGGCTGTCGAACTGATTGATTGACCTCATCCGCATCTCTTTCATTCATGGAAGGACACTGAGCTACTGAGTCAGGTCCAGGAAATCCCTCAGTTGTATGAAACTCTTCAATTGCACTCCGCCTAGCAAGCCGTTCTTTTTGTCGAGCACGGAGTTTAGTACTGTCAAAAAAGGATTATAAAGTAAATTAATGCACCCACAATGTCAATATTTAAGAAGCTATCCCATTAATTGACTTGAATTATTGTCAATAAAATAATTTTGAAAATACTATTTTGCTGGCATCTCAAAAGAAAATTAAACAAGTGCAATTCTCGGTAAGAATCTGAACTTACTACTTAGTTTTAAGAGCTCGTCCCGCTGGTGTATATTCCCGCTCTGGCTCTGGTTCTGGTTCTTTTTCTTCTTCACCACCATTCTGCTTTTCAACAGAATAAAAAGTTGCAAACACCATGAATAAGCAATAAAAGACTAATGTAGCTTACAAGTTAAAGGCTGCTAAGCAAGCATGTGCATATGGAATAATACAAGTATGTCCGTATCTTTTGAAAAAGTTTTACATATTATTAAGGAGAAAGGAGAAGCCATACATACATTCTAACACAGAAAGCAACATGAAGTACCTCACTTATTGTTTCATTGGGATGTGGAGCATATGCTTCTCTATAAGAGACGGCTTTCCTTTGTCGCTTCCCTCTACCAAGGGCTGCTTCCTCCTCACTTTGATGTTTCTCCCACCTGTCACCCAGTAAATCAAGCAGAAAAGGGTTTTTCAAGTAAACCAAAACCTTAGATCTTCCAGCACATTTAAATGTAAGGAACCTTTAGTACAACAGTTTTTTTTTTAAATTGAGAAGAACTGGAGGGTAAAGAAAAAAGATCTTCACCTCACACGCAAAAGTCTGTCCCATTCATTTTCTTCAGTACCATTTAACACATTATCTTCTTTCTTCTCAGAATTCTGCACCGAAATATCATCAGCAACAGCTGGAGGTGATTCACCTCCCCCTGGTTCCTCTGTTGTTTCATCATTCCATTCCACCGACTGCACATGAAGAAAATGAGAAAATGTTCAATTAAACAAACAACAAGATTCTAATGCTTTCTTTGAAATTAGAATGAGTGCAAAAGATAAAAACAGGAAAGGTCTTAGGCAACCAGAGATAAAGACCAAAGACTCTAAGGAAAATATTTAAAATTATAAGAATTTTTAAGAACAATAAAGTCTCATTAGGAGCTACTTTTACGACCCCACAAACAGGGGCAAATTATAGATGGATTATGAAGTAGTTATACATAGAATAAGCTATCAATTTTAACAATAAAAATTCTCTCACATACATATGAATTCTCTGGGTAAAAATGTTTAAAAGATAAACAGATGCAGCAACCTGAACAACAGGCTCTAATAGTTTGCAATAACATGCAAGCTTTTATGCATAAAAATGCTTATAAAATGTAAACAATCAGTTTTACAAGCTAAAGCTACAAGGAGGCTTTAAGCTTGCCAAAGCAGGTCTAAATAAAGCAAGTACAGTTTTTACCAACTAAGGGGTAGACCCTGGAGCTCCTATTTTGACCAACAAAACCTAGTATTTTAAGCTCAATTTCAAGAAATTTCAATTAAGTAGGGAACTTTTATTGCAAACAGCAAACACAGAAGCCAAGTTTTATTAAAAATGCATCAGTTTGTATCAGTCCCATGCAAAAAGAGCAGTAGTATATGTCATTGCATACGTCAACTGATGAATGTATTAACATAAAAACCACACACTTAAACATTATATGAGTATAATACCTCACCTTTACTGAGCCAAGCATATCATTCTCCAAATCCCCCTCAACAACATCAGCTGATCCAGACTGAAGGTTTGAACGATCAAGTAATTTTAAAATTGCATTTTCATCCAACACAATCTTGTTGCTGCCATGTGTACATTTGTCCTGGTACACATCTCCCAGACCACCACCCCTCTTCCAGTGCTTATGTTCTATATCCATTAATGCATCTTCTTTATTGCTATTACCTTCACCTGAACCTTTCCCACTAGAAGAATCGATAAAGAGTTCTTCTGTTCCCCATCGCAGAATGTCTTCCACTTCTTTTTGAGATCCAGACTTGTTGACAAACAGCTGATCAAGCATTAGTTTCTTTTTAGCAAGCTGCAAGATGCGCTCTTCTACACTAGCACGAACTACAAGCCTGTACACTAAAAGTCTGTTTGATTGTCCAATTCGATGTGCCCGATTCATAGCTTGGATGTCAGCATGTGGATTGAAATCAGAATCATAAATTATAACAGTGTCAGCTGTTGCTAAATTGATACCAAGGCCACAAGAACGTGTTGATAACAAGAAGACAAATCGACTTTTGTCTTGGTTGAACCTTGCTATCGACGTTTGACGATCAGCAACTGAAACAGAGCCATCAACTCTCTCATATGTTTTAGGGCCAAATTCTATAGTCAAATAATCCTCAAGGATATCAAGAAGCTTCGTCATTTGTGAAAAAATTAGAACTCTATGCCCTTCTCTATATAAGACTTTAAGCATGGAATGCAACAGAGTCAACTTGGCTGAAGCTTTTATACGCATTTCATGAAGAAACTCCACTGATCCAGACTCAGGCTCAGTACCTGGTATGAGATATGGATGATTACAAACCTTTCTCAGTTGCATCACAATGTTTAACATTGACTGCTGTGCAACACCTTTCCCAATATTTCGTAATATCTGGTAGTTCTTAGTTAGCATTGCACGGTAGTATTCAGCTTGAATGGATGACAACTCAACAGGCACCATTCGTTCAGTTTTGGGGGGAATATTCTGCATAGCATCCCTTTTAAGCCTTCGAAGCATATGAGGAGCAACAAGTTTCTTCAGTTCCTCCACCTTTTCCGCAGTTGTAAGATCATTAAACTTCTCCTCAAATGAAGATAAAGAAGGGAAGGAAGATGGCTGCAAGAAATTAAGCAAGTTATACATCTCACCAATGTTATTCTGGAGTGGGGTTCCAGTCAACAGAACACGATGTTGGAAAGAGAATGTGTTGAGCAAGCTAAACAGCTTACTTCCTGAATTTTTCAAACGATGACCCTCATCAACCACAAGAACTTCCCAAGGAACACCACGCAAATAAGAGGAATCCGCAAGAATCATTTCATAAGTAGTTAAAAGAACATTATATTTGTAAGAAGCTGTTCTCTTATTCAATTCATTTGGGTCACTAGCATGCCATTCATACTGGCGAATGGTGGCTCTTGCTTTGGCTCCACCATGATACTCCACAACATTTAAATCAGGAGCCCATAATGAAAACTCAGCAAGCCAGTTAGGCATAGTAGAAAGTGGTACCAGCACCAAACAAGGTAGAGTAGCTTTAAACTCAAAATAAAGTGACAAAATAAAGGCAACAGCAGACACAGTTTTTCCAAGCCCCATCTCATCAGCAAGTATAACATTTTTGGATTTATGCCAGCATCTACGCAACCAATTAAGTGCTTCAAGCTGATGGGGAAATAGTGCACCTCCCTTCAGCTCTTTAGGTTGCTCAGCCAAAGTAGCAATATCATGCCGCCGATCCCCCTTTCCCCTAGATTCATCCTTAGCAGCATCTTTTTCCAATGTTTGGCGTTCAAACTGATCAAACAGGTCAATCAGATGAGAAGATTGTTGAACAACAGGTTCATCTAATCTTTCCCAAGTGCATTCATCATATGGAAGACCAGTCCACTTCACAAAAGCTTCCCGCATACCCATGTTTGAAACACGGAGAGAAATAACTCGCTGAGGCTTCTTCCACTGCTCCTCACAGATATTTATCACAGCTGTCCCATACTTTGCCTTGTAATTTTCCAGTTTTCTCTTCGCCAGAACTTTCAATTGGGATTCAGAAATCCAGCTATTATGGATATGGGACTTCCCCACCCATTTAACAAAAAACTCATATGACACTGTCTCCCTATTAGAACATGCAGATTTACTTACAGCTGTTTCTTGGACTTCATTTTCAGCACTGCTACTTATTTTCATGTCTACATCCATCTCTTTTGTTGTTGCAGATGTTCCACAAACTTTTGGAACTTCAGTGCTTCCATGACTTTTCACACAAACATTAGCATCTACCTCTTCTACTACTATTTTTTCATTTCTTTTTCCTGAATCTTCTACAGTTACAGCAGATTCATCTTGATCCTTACCATTTATGATTGCACAATCTGAATCCTTAGTACCTTTGCTCACTAAGTCCACAGCATTCCCTCCCTTGCATTTTTTAGTGACAGACCTTCTATATACATTTATTTTATCCACTCTGACATCATTCTTTGTGCTTTCTTCTTTATCAGAACTTTTCAAAGTATTAGGACAACCCTCAGCAAGATTTTCAGCAGCTGCTATATCTGAATCAATATCACAAACAGAATTCTCCTCTGAAAGTCTGTTTTGATTTTCCGTGATTACCAAATCGTCAGAATGCACGTCATCTGAAAGTGCTGCAGATGCGTGATGCAAAACACTAGCATTATCACCTTGAACCCGACAGCCTAGAACGCGATCAACCTGTGAAGCAGATAAGTATGAAATGTAGGGAAAAAGGCCATTCATTAGCCAAAAAAGTAAAGAGTATATATTCAAGGCAGAAACTATGCTCTTTGATACTGCCATATAAAAGAAGTCAACTAACCTGCTGAAGTTCAGTGGGAACACTGCCTTCACGTATCAGCGAGGCATCGACAGTCCCTTTATCTGACTCACCTGACTGGGGTGTTGCATACTCAGGAATCTTCTGATCAAGAAAATAGCAAGACTTTAAATAATCAACAGAAAGAATTCCAAGGGTAGTCACAATGATGTGATGACATCAGCAATGAAAAACACTAACATATGAAGTCAGCAATGATATTTATGTATGAAATCGTATACGGTGCATTAAGATATATATTCAAGGCATTAAATCCAGGAAGTCACACTTAAATGTCCAACATAAACAGAGAGTTAATCATAAATCATTTTGGTAAAAAACCAGGTCAATATTCAGATCCAATTGAAGAATAAGAACGAAGATTCATCCTAATCTGTAGCTCTAAATTTATACATCAATAAGGACATATAATATCAGACAGCAGGATTAAGGACATTTATCGCACTGATGTAGACCAAACAAATTGAACACCAAAATAAAATTAACAGACAACTTATACTACACATTCTAGTCAGAATATGCGGAACATGTAGAAGACGAGAAAAAAAGACGAAGAAACACAGCATGTACATTATATGTAACTCTAAACCAGTGCAAATAATGAAGGAGCAACTCGTCTAACTCTGTAGCATAAAATCTTAAAATCAACATTCGATAGTTCAGAAAATAAGCTACCCATCTTAAGTTTGACTTTGTATGCCACATGGAAAGCCACACCCGAACGGAAAAGCTCTCAACTAAAAAATTAATGAAGTTTTCCATTTTGCATTCTCGTATAGAATAATAAATCCACGCAATGCAGGAGAACTGAAAACATGTAGCAAATTAAAGAAAGTAGTTCCAATTTGAAGGGGGAGAAACTCAGCCAAGGAGACTCTTAATTGATAAAGATGAAAAGGTACAAAACAAGTGGATGTGCCAGGCAGCTTTCTGGATTAGAAAATTACAGATCCTAGGCCTCTTAGAGAGCTCTGCTCTGATTTCAAGGTATATACGCAAACTGGTGCAACATATAAGACAAAGCAACTAACCATCCAGCTATTATCTCCCAAAAGAATACTTCTAACAACTATGTTTTTAAACAACATTTGCCCGAATCATATAAGCAAGAGTTCAGTTCAGAAAAGAAGAGGGAAATAGAGAAAATCCCTTAAAGTACAACAACTCTAGAGGACATCAAAATATCTACAAAGACTCATTCAAAGATAAACATTATCATTCTCAGCATCGCTTTCTAGATGACATCAAAATATCTACAAAGACTCATTTAAAGATAAACATTATTATTCTCTACATCATTCAATCCAAAAGCCAGCTGAGCATATGAAATACAATAAAAGACCTCCAACCACCCAGCAGAAAAAAAAAATAATATAGAAGATTATAACATACCTCATCTTTTTTACGAGTATCAAAATTCTTGCTTCCACCATAATCCTTTGACAGAGATGCAAGAACCCCATGATTATCAGGTTTCTGTTTCTGATGAGTTTCACCAGCTCCAGGACCAATATTATTTGCTTTGGACTGCTTTTGTTTGGAAGTACTAACAGTATGCTTTCCCTTATCTCTCTTATGCTTCTTTTGACTTGCTTCATTATTGACTTTTTGCTTTCTTTTTCTATCTTTCCTTGTGGCTACATCAATTGCAAGAACAATTTTGTTTCTGGGAGACTCATTATCACAAGACAATTCATGCTTTGCTTCAGGTGCTTCATCATTTTGCTCCGACTTTGTGCTTTTAGAATTAGGCAAAACCTCGTCAGCAGGAGGAATTAACTTCCTTTCCACAGATGAACTTGTTGGAGATGCATTAGGTTTCTTTCCGTCATCAACATTCACACACGATGAACCAGCTTCCTCTGCACCACCAAGGGATGTAAGAGTTGGCTTGGGGATACAAGGTACATCTATATGTGAGGTTTCTGGTTCCTTTTTCAAGGTATCAACTCCCTGAGCTAAACCAGATTTTCCTTTGCTAGAGGAGGATCTTTTCTTCGCAATAATGGACGTTCCAAAAATTTGGGACACTTTTTCAGTAGCAGGTGACTTTCTTCCAGTTAGATCTTTTGTCTTGATAATTTTTGATCTTGCTCGTTTGGAGATTGAATCCAGATGGGTAATGGGCTTGATTGGATCAGTCTTCTTATAGCACTTTGGACATTGCCACTTTCCCATTGGAATGCGCTACAATGATGAATACAGTAGAGTAAAGAAAAGAAAAGAGAATAGGAGTTAAAAAAAATGATGATACAGCCATAAAACAAAGAAAAGAATCATCTCAAGTTAGCTGTGATATCATACCTTAAGAGGTGGATCAAGGCATTGAAGATGATAGGTCCTGGGACAACTATCACAACACAACAAGTTGCCGCCAAGATCACAAATCACACATTCATAGTAATACTGGAGACAAAAATTTGTGAAAAATAGTTGTCAGAAGCAGTTTACAAATGCCTACAAAATACAGTCAAGACACAAGATTGCAAATGGATGTATATTCCCTTGGATTTTGTTTGAGCTCTGTACGTTATTTTTCTCCCAATACTAGTACGCAATATGATACTATAGGGATGTACTTTGAGTTTCTAACAGCAAACTTTTATACATGTTTCTCAAGCAGAACAAGGTGAGAGCGAGATGAGTAAAACAATGAAATGCTTTTGAAAACACAACCTGTAATCACAGTCAGAACTCAGAAGCTCTTGAGGTCACATGAATTTGATGCAAACAAGATGATGAATAAGCATATCACAGTGGAAAAAAATTGATGAAAACCCAATGCCACCAATAGCTATCATTCTGAGCACATTTACTCTTAACTTGGGTGAAAAGTGATACTGAATTCAGCATGCATGATCCAAAATTTAACTTCAGGCATGCAGATTCCAATATTTGATAATTGATAAACACTTGGCTAAATTCACAACACTTAATCAATCAAATTTCGAGTAAAATTTAAACATATCGACAAAAAATTTTTCAAAAAAAAGGGAATGAGGAGATTGTTTAGCTACATTGACCATACAAAAACATAATTAACAGCAATATCAAATAAGAAAAAGAAAAGAACTACATTGCAATTAGGGAAACAAATAAATGACAGAACAAGAACAAAGGGCATCATACCCCATCATTTCCTTTCTTTTTAGATGAAAACTGATCAGAGCTTATATCGCCTTTCAGCTTACGTTTAGCTGAAGTACTCCTTGGAGATTCTGATGCTACTAAGTTCTCTTCTTTACCATTGGCTAAGGATGGTCCACACAGAAACTTTCTTCGTTTGCGCTTCAAGACCCAGTTTCGATTAATCATTTTACTATTTAATGAACTGGTATCCTTCATCCTTTCTTAAAGGGTCTTACATTGCAGCTATGAACAACAGAAAGCATGTCAAGTCACTGCCGGATCAATGAAGCTTCCGCCTTGCAATTTTAGCCACTTCAAAGACTCAAGGTACAATTCCTACATTTTCAGCAATATAACTTGTTACTAGAAAAAAAAGAAACTACCAGGCACCAATAGTTTTATTAGGCTAAAGAATGGTGAAGCATGCACATAAACACATTAAAAGCATTTCAGAAAAGAAAGAAAGCTTTATTTATATGCAAAAAAAGGGAGATGGGATTTTCAGCATGCACACATACTGAATTCATTAAAACATAAACTCTTGAAACTGAATTTGTCAGTGATTCCCATTTCTAAACAAGCTCTCAAACAAACTCAACTTTGGATTAGCAATTCTGAGTTGCAACCAACTTCAAGTTGCTGCTAATCAACTAGTCAACATCAAAGTTCACATTATTCTCAGTGTTTACATTTGGTTTCTAAAATGTCAAAGTTGATGTACCAAGAAGAACAACTTAATTAAACTAGAGTCGACAGAATTACCCATGTCCATGCCAAAGCAAAACAATAAGGTTTTGCTCAAAAGGTGAACACAATAGTCAAACCAAAGCTGAACTCAATATTCTACATAGTGCGGAAGCAACAAAGGAACTACATGATAAGATAGGAGTAGCATCATTAATCCAGGCATTATCCGTGGGATGAAAAATGAAGAAAAGAAAGTAGGAAACAGCATTGACAGTGGTTTGACACATTCCTAAATGATCAATTGGTAAATTAAAACAGATTTGGAAATGCAATAGAGCTATTATTTAGTCTGGTGTAGAAATGAATTGAAGCATCTAAGCCAAACAATTGGTCATCCGCTATGCTAACACAAAAAGGACAAACTGAACAATCAGTTTAAATTAAAAAACTCAATCCATGCATGAAACATTTAACTTACATTGAGCTCAAAACCCCATTTCAACAAAACTAACCGTCATCAACAAACTCGCTCAAAGAAACCCAACTCCCAAATCAGTCCAAAAGCCACCGAATTTCAATCAAACTATGAACAAAAACCTCCCAACATGAGACAACACAGCAAATTCAACAAAACATCAAAACAGACAAAAAAGACACCTCAAAGTACCTAAATTAGAAAACCCCAAGCCAAAACACAAGGAAATAAACAAGTAGGCAGATAGGAAAAGAAGCTTACCAATCTTTCTCGTAGATCAAAGAATCAAAACCAGGTAGAATAATATCAAGAGTAACGCAGATGTAGTGAATATAGACAGATGGATAAGTGGAGAGAAGACGATATTAGGGTATACCAAGCAAAGAAAAAGTAGCGAAGAGAGAGAAGACACGAGCAACTCGAATAAATAGAGAGAGAATTGACAAAACAACAATTAAACACCGAACGGAAAAACAAAAAATCTAAAAATAAAAATTTATAAATATATAGAGAGAAAAGGTTGGGGTTTCTATAGAGAGAGAAAGAGAGCATACGATACGGATTCGCCGGGGTCCTAGGGACGGGGTTACCACTCTGACATGGCAGCGCATGAGAGAGAAAGGGAAAGCGAGCTCTCTCTCCCCCCCTCTCGCCATCTCTCCTACGTAACAACTGATGGCATGCCACGTGGCTTTACCAGACGCCACCTCCCATTTTGTTTCTTTTTTTTCGTTGTATATTAATTTCCTTTCCCTTCTCCCCAAGCCAGGAGAAACTTGCTTTCCTTTCTCTTCTTCTGCCTGTCTCCTCAGAATCGCCGCCATCCATTGCCTTCGGAGTTGCTTGGTTGGATCAGCGATGGAACCTTCTTACTAAACTCTGTCTCTTATTATATATGCTTTCTTTCCTTAATCTTTTTTTTGTTGTTTTTTTCTTTGAGAGGAACTTTGTTTTGCAAATTTTTTAATTTTGGAAGAAAAGTGATATTAAAAGAAATCGTATGATGCTTAAAGTTTATTGATCTTAGAAAATATAAATTTTTTTTTGTTTAATTAGAGAAATATAAGATTATTTAATATTATTTTTTATACATTAATGACATATGATATGTGTGAATAATATGTGAATTAACAAATAATTTATTTAAATTAATATTTTTGTAATATGTAAATTATTTATTTAATATATTTGTTAAATTATTTACAGTAACTGTAAGAACATAAATGAAAGATGACTTATAACCTAACTATAAATCAAATAAAATTGAATATAGAATGTGTAGCATAAGATTATTAATTCTAGCTTTCCATAAATCATTCCTAACCACGGGCATTATGATATGAATGCGATGATACATGCTTCATATTTTCTTTTTCCTTTTTTTACATGAGATGATTTAATCAAAAAACAAGATTATTTTTTGGATAAAACAACAAGTTAAATTGGATTGAAAAGAGACCATGAAATTCGATTATTCCATTTTAATTTATTTATCTTTATAAGTTAAACCAGCTTATATGTCTAAATAAATTTAACTCAAACATATTATTAGATACATACAATTATATTTCATAATTCTAAATTTTGACTCAATGATTATTGTTTATTTATCTTTAAAAGTGTTAAGATCTAATTGGTTTCACGTAAATTCAATCGATAAAAATATTAAATTATTAATTTTAATAAATAAATTTTAATTTTTAATAATTTTAAATATAAAAAATTTTACTGATTTTTTTCTTTAATCGTCCCAACATATCAAAATAGTATGTGTTTCATTTTATTTTGTTTAACTTTCAATTACATGCAAAACTTATATCCTAAAATAATAGGCTCTTACATGATTAATTAAACATATAATTTCTTGATGTTGTATTTTTATATTATGAGATATTGTTTGCTCATCCTAGTCGCATTTGCTACGTAAAAATAGATGGAAAGAAGCTAGAAACAATTGCAAGGCAAATGCAGTACGAGCAATATGAAACAAAAGTGGCAACACAAAACATTCCCCTGCAAACTCAGCAGCAATATCTTGATGAGAAAGAAGCATTTTAGTTGCTTCTCTCTCAATATTTGATGTTACATTTTCAAATTTCATGTTGAACACATGATATATATAGTAGTAGATTATCTCAATTAGGATGTATATAAACAGTAAACAAAAACGTTTGTCTTATTATAAAAAAAAAAAAAAAGGGCGTTTGAGAGTAACATGTGAGAAAGTAAAATTTATTTAATAAATATTTATTATGTACAATGATTCAGAATTATATATCTCATATTCATTATATATTATAATTTAAATTGAGATTTAAAGTATTTATATCATATTTAATTTATAAAATATTTTTTATAAGATAAAATCTGAGACACAATGAATTAAAATTTTTACAAGTTAATGTAAATTATGATGTTTAATATTAAAGTTACCTTTAAAATATTAATAATGTATTACTAAAAACGATAGGTTCAATGAACTCTTGTTGAAATAGGAAAAAACCTCGTGATCTTATAAAAAAAATTATAAATCTTACATTGATTATATTAAAATTTATACAAAAAATATTTATATTAATTTATAAAATATCATTTATGAAATTCAATTAACTAAAACTGGTAATATTTTTCAAATTGAAATAAAAACCTTGATATTTGTGTGTGAGACTGCTAAACCTTAGCCCACTGGATTTTCAACGCAGCAAAGAAGGCCTATTGAAATTAGCCCATAAAGCAAAGTTTGAAATAACTTCCACGATCAATCTCAGTCTCACCAACCCACAAACGTCCCGTCAATTGCGGGGCCCACAACACTTGAGATAACGAACACGCACAATGACTGCTCGCACGCGCTCACTCACGCGTCGGGAAATCCCTCAACAAAATTCCCAAAATGCCGACGTTTTTAAGCAAAATAAAATTGAACAAAGGAAAAAAAAAGAAAAAAGGGTGTCCAAAAAGTCGGGCAAAATTTTAGAGATCTAGAGAGAGACAAACAAATACACTACTTAGAAATTACTTTAAATAAAATCTACATAAAAATAAAAAAGAAACTGTAAAAGGGAAAAGAGGGACGGCTCCCTATTTTGGACTCAAAATGAGCGAATTTGTAGAGAGAGAAAGTCAATAATCTTCGCTTCGCTGCTCGAAGCTTCACTGCTCTTTGCGTTCTTTTCCTTTTTTTCTTCTAAGGTAAAATACTTTATTTTTGTTTTAATTAATTAATGTTAGGTTAAAGTAATGATTATAACTTTTAATCCGCTTATGGGTTTCGTTCCGATTCTAACTTTAATTTCGATTTTGTTGTATTTCTGGTGAATTTTGGGTTTTATTTATACCGATGTTTAGTTTCTCTCTCTTTTGTCAGTGTGTTTGATCAGTGGTTTTGGAGTGATTGGAGATTGGATTTTGAGCTCCATTTTTGTTCATATTTCATACTTTTTTTATGGGTTTGATTAGGCTGTGTACTCTCGCTGCACTGCGATTATTACTATTTAATTTCCATGTTACTGTTTCAATCTTATAACAAAATTGGCTTTATCACGGATTTAATTAAAACGGTATTCAAATTGGATTCGTCTTGGTTTTGGATCACACTTCGTGGGATTGATTTTAAGTATGTTTCGGGTATTTTGTTTGGTATGCACCATTACCTTTGCATGTTTATATTGGAATTTGGAGTGTTATTCAGGATTCATGTTTAGGATTCCAGATTTGCATGGGATGCATTCGTTTTACTTCTTTGTATCTTTGTCCCAAAGGTCCTAAAGGCATTGTTCAGTGAAATCTGTATTACAGCTTCAAATCTGCTTTCTAGTTGCGTGAAAGCTTTATTAAAAAGGGTTTTTTTTTTGGGGGGGGGGGGGGGGAGGGGGAGGGGGATCAAAAGAAAAAAATGAACTTTACAAAATTCTTTTATGAGTTTGTTGCTTGAATTTAGGGTGTTTATGCTAAATAAATTGCATGATTCAAGTTCCGGAATTACTCTCTCCCCAAAAATGAGCCTGAGTTCTTTTATCTTCACAAGTATTTTGCTGTTTCTTGGCAGTGGTTTGGACTAAATTTCATTTATGCTCATGAGTATAAGAATGCATTGGTTGATTGACCATTACTTGTGCGGTTATTTTGTTTTAAACAAATTGGTTTCACAGTTTCCTTCTTTTAATGGATATAACTAGCTGGTTTTTTTTACCATAGACAGTGTCATCATCAATAATTTTGTCTCTTGTAATGGAAATGGCATAGCTATTTATTCAGTGTAAAAATGGTGGAAGCGTTTTTAATCTCTTGACTCTGAAGGATGTTGTTGATTTTCTCAAGAATGCATTGAGTTGGTTGCTCTTCTCTTGATAACTAATTTTAACTAATGGTGAATGCCCATACAATCTTTCAGGTTCAGGTTAAGGTGTTTGGAAATCTAACTTTGCTGCTGGCTATGGCAGAATGCATTTGCTGATATTGCATTGGTGTGATAATCATGGCATATTGCCTTGGTCTATTTTCCTGGAAAATTTTATCTAAATGGAGAGGAATCTAGGAAAAGGCTTAATGGATCAACAGAAGAATTATGAAAAAATTCGATACAATAATATGGAAGCTAGAAATGAAACTCTTGGGTCTGCAAATCAAAGATTTTTCAATGATCCGTCTAGTAATATTAATACTAACATCCGACCTCCTGAGTATGATATGTTGGTGGGAGCTAGACCAGTGCTGAATTACTCCATTCAGACTGGTGAGGAGTTTTCTCTGGAATTTATGCGGGAAAGGGTAAATCCCAGGCAGCATTTTATTCAGAATGTTCATGGTGATCCTAACAGTGGACCTGTCTATATGGATCTAAAGGGCATTCTGGGAATTTCTCATACAGGTTCTGAAAGTGGCTCTGATATCTCTATGCTTAACACAGTAGAAAAACCCCGTCCCCAGGAGTTTGAGAGAAAGACTCCTTCTGTGCACGAAGACAAACACTATTATGATTCTGTGCAATCAGTTCCTCGATCCTCTTCAAGAAATGACATTAGTCGGGGACAACAAGGTTATGCCTCTTCAAGTGCTTCTTGCAGTGCATCAAATAAGGTGAAGTTCCTCTGCAGCTTTGGTGGTAAAATTTTACCACGTCCCTATGATGGGAAACTTAGATATGTTGGGGGCGAAACACGTATAATCCGATTAAGCAGGGATATTTCCTGGCAAGAGCTTGTTCAAAAAACCTTAACAATTTATGACCAAGCCCATACAATAAAGTATCAGTTGCCTGGGGAGGATCTTGACGCATTGGTCTCTGTATCTTGTGATGAGGATCTGCAAAACATGATGGAGGAACTAGAAGATGGAGGATCACAGAAACCCAGGCTATTCCTTTTCTCTAGCACTGATCTGGAGGATGCTCAGTATGGTTTGGGAAGTGTAGAGGGTGATTCTGAGATGCAATATTTTGTTGCTGTGAATGGCATGGACCTAGGATCAAGAAAAAACTCAATTGTGGCTAGTGCGTCTGAGAACAATTTGGATGAGTTACTTGCTTTGAATGTTGTAAGGGAGGCTGATCGGCCTGTGACTGAAGCAGCTGCTACTAGTACTGCTTCTTTGACAGCCAATGCACCTTTATCAGCTGTCCAATCTTCTCATGCACCTTCACCAGCAGTCCAATCTTCTCATGCACCTTCACCAACAGCCCAATCTTCTCATGCACCTTCACCAACCCTCCAATCTTCTCAACCAGTATGGGCAAGTTCATCTAGCACTTATGAATCTAGTTCACAGCCATACTCAGAGCAAAAAATGTGTCATGGAGAAGCTAGCCAGCAGCCGTCTTCCACTCCCCAGGTAGATGGGAAGAGTAATGTTCCTTTGTCTGCTCCATTCCAATACGGTTATGGTTCCCAACCCTCTAAATATGTGACACCTGGAGAAAATTTAGTCTCAATGCCATTCCATGGGCATGTGACTCCTCAGACGGGCTTAGCTGACGAGAAGATGTATATGGGCTTTCAAGTGCAAGATCCAGAAGTATCTATAAAAGAGGTGAAACTAAAAAGAGATAGCTCAGCCCCAAAAATAACTGAACCTGAAAAAGTCCGATCCCTAGACAAAGCTCCACCAACAAAGGAGCCAAAAATGAAAAGAGATACATCTCTCCCGAAGATCAATGAAACTGAAAAAATTCGGATGTCTGAGAAGGAGTACAGTGTCCCTTCAAATGCATATGACAGTTCTGTTCCAAATCATATTTCTAAAGAGGAAGCATCGGTTATCATTTCAGTGCCAGACATTGGCTCACCTTTGTTGCCTGCAAAAAATTTCAAAAAGACCCAGGAAGCTATGCAGAATTCGGTGGCCCCTGAAGTTGTAACTGAAGGGAGAAAGAACGTTGATGATGACCACTTCTGCACATCTGGTGGGCCCTTTACATCTGGAGGTGGTGGTTCTGAGGCTGATCCAAATGATTTTAGCCGTCTTGAGCCTTCTGTGATTCCTCAACGTGTTTTTCATTCAGAGAGAATCCCCAGGGAGCAGGCAGAAATGAACCGTTTATCGAAGTCTGATGATTCTTTTGGTTCTCAGTTTCTAATGACTCAAGCACATTCTGATTCTTCCCAACCAATTATAGAATCAGTTGACAAGATTCATGATGGGAATTTGGCTCCCCAGGCTGAACAGCCTGTCACTTCTGCAAATCCTCTGTCTAAAAATCCTCAGACTGTAATGGATGGGCTTACAGAATTTGAAAAGTACAAAGATTTTGCCTATAAAATCATCTCTAATATTCCTGAGGAGGGGCTTGAGTCAACTAAGCAGAAATCTGAATTGAAACAAGTCTCAGTTAAGAGCACTGCTGATGAAGCAGCTGGATTAAATCATCCTACAGCAAGTCAAGGAACTTCTGTTAAGCACCTTGAAGATCCTTCTTTGAAGCCATCTGATTTTGAACGAATTGAGAAGGATGAAAACAAGAACACAGGAAATCATACTAAGGGTCATGAACAAACTTTGGTTTGGGCAGAGAATTCAATTAGAGCAACTTCCAATGTACAGCCTACTACTTCTGTTGGCACCTCAGAGCATGGAGACATACTTATTGATATTAACGATCGATTTCCCCGTGATCTTTTGTCTGATATGTTCTCAAAAGTAAGAATGTCCCAGAACCTCGATGGTATCAGCCCATTTCCTGGTGATGGAGCTGGATTGAGCTTAAACATGGAGAATCATGAACCTAAGCATTGGTCATACTTCCGTAATTTGGCTCAGGATGAGTTTGTTAGAAAGGATGTCTCCCTCATGGATCAGGACCATCTGGGTTTCTCATCTCCACTTACAAATATTGAAGGTGGGGCTCCAATCGATTACAGCTATCCACCTTTGAAATCTGCTGGTGCAGTTGCCTTAGGTCATATTAAGCCAGATATCAATTTTGGTGAGGACATCAGGCAGGAGTCAACTACTGTTGCTGCTCCTAACAACCTGGATATAGGTTCAGGTTACAAGAAGTCTCTGCTCAAGGGTGATGAAAGTGGACAAGATGGGCCGAACCACAAAGTACCTGAATCAGAGTATGAGGTACTAGTGGCACTCGTTTTATATTAATATCCCTTAGCTTGTGAAGATATTGCTTGCTTTTATCCCTGTTTTCTAAATTTTCTGTATTTTCAAGGATGGGAAATTGGATATTCTCAATACTGGTGTACCTTTTTTGGATCCTTCCCTTGGAGATATTGATATAAGTACATTGCAGGTATGTCTTGCATTGTCAGGTATTATCTAATATCTTAATACAGAAAGAGTTGATTAACGTTAATTTGCTCTTTTCATTTTCTAAAATTTCCAACGGAGCCTTATTGCCAATGGCACCATTCAGCTGGTAATGATTGCTTCTTAGATGTTAAGCACTGATTATAGGCATATTGTTTAGCATTAAAAACATCTTTATTGCTTTACCTAAGCCAGCATGCTGCCGATTACATCACCTCAGACATTATTCGCCACTGTGATATCTGCTTCTATCACCTCCTAATCTCAATTTAAGCTGGTGAATTTAATAGAAATCTGTTGAAAAATGTTATTCAGCATGCTGTTAGGTTGAACTATTCTGCATTTTTGCCTCTTGTTCCAAGATTGTTCAACTGATGCAGTCACTGTTTTTAACACCATGTTGGTTAATTTCATCAAATGCCACGGCAGATCATTAAAAATGAAGATCTGGAAGAACTACGGGAGCTTGGTTCTGGTACATTTGGGACTGTCTACCATGGAAAATGGAGGGGAACCGACGTTGCCATCAAGCGGATAAAAAAGAGCTGTTTCACTGGCCGTTCATCTGAGCAAGAAAGACTGGTGAGTTTTCCTGTTGTTTCTTGGCATTTGGGCATCATCAATGGAGATTAATGCTTTTTATACTTCATCTCATGCCATTAATAACAATCAGCATTAAATATTTTTCAGACTGTGGAGTTCTGGCGTGAAGCTGACATTCTTTCAAAGCTTCACCACCCCAATGTTGTGGCATTTTATGGCGTGGTGCAGGATGGACCTGGAGGAACACTAGCCACTGTCACAGAGTATATGGTGAATGGCTCTCTTAGACATGTCTTGCTTAGCAAAGACAGGTAATATTTTTATTTATAGTTATTCCTAGAATGTACTACTTTCATCACTTCTGAGAATTTCCTCCTGTTTTATTTGTTTATTCACTTCTATAAGTTTTGTAACTGTCTAGACATCTTGATCGTCGTAAGCGGCTCATTATTGCCATGGATGCAGCATTTGGGATGGAATATTTACATTCAAAAAACATTGTGCATTTTGATTTAAAATGTGACAACTTGCTTGTCAACTTGAAAGACCCTGTACGGCCAATTTGCAAGGTAATTTGTGTGATTTTCTTATAAATTTGTAAATTTATGTTGTATGTGGCTGATCCAATTACCCATCTCTTTCTTCTTGTTTGGTAGGTAGATATTGATTTCCAAGTCAAACCAAAAAATAAAGATGATATTGTCTGTGCAGGTTGGGGACTTTGGGTTGTCAAAGATAAAAAGGAATACCTTGGTTACTGGTGGTGTGAGGGGAACTCTTCCATGGATGGCCCCAGAGCTGTTGAATGGCAGCAGTAGTAAGGTTTCTGAAAAGGTAAGACAATTATATTTCGGAGCTTGGATGAAAAGTTTGTTTAGATCTTAGTTTATATCTAGCCTTACAGCAATCCAGCATATGCTGGGAACAAGTTTATTATGCTTAATAGAAGGGATTGCCACTCGGTAATTCTGGTTCTCACATTATTTTGGGTGGCTTTTAGGAACAGCAAGTTATCTACTTTCATTGTCTATAAGAGTGAAGTGGTTCTTTCTGGCTCAAGTTATGTGATCGTTGTTGTCTATGTAATGAAATGGGATGTTAGGGCTTGTTGGCTCTGCACCTTTTTCAGATGTAGGACCTTTTTTATTTTATCAATCTCAATCTTCTGGAATTTGTTTGTGCATTTTTTTTAATAAAAAGTACAAGTTATCTCCATGGCTAAAATATAGGTTTCTTCCTAAAAGCCCCACCTCCATGACCCCTAATAAGCAAGGCACAATGGTCTTCATGCAAGCATTACTAACTTGGATTTTGTCATTTGCAGGTTGATGTGTTCTCATTTGGCATTGTCCTATGGGAGATTCTTACTGGCGAGGAACCTTATGCCTATATGCATTATGGAGCAATAATAGGTGTGAAATCTCTCAGTTTTTCTTTCTTTTATGCTACCTGTGCTTTTACTTTGTGAGGCGTCTTAATTTTTTTTTCCATATTAAGTCCTGCAGAAGGGTCCCTTACCATCATTTTGTTGATGTTGTTACTTGTTTGAATTTTCTATTTTTCATAAAATTTTTTCTGTTAAATTCAATATATTTCATATTAATAGAGGGTCTACTTTGTTCATTGCACATCCATTTACTATGTCAGGTGTTGTTCCATTTAAAACTATAGCGAGGACAATTTATTTGAACGCATGTTCCTGCCCCTGTACATGGTGAATTGAATATGTTGACGTGGTAGTCTGTAGTCTGATTACCTCATTTACATGCAGGAGGCATCGTTAGCAACACATTGAGGCCACCTGTACCAAGCAACTGTGACCCTGAATGGAAGTTACTAATGGAGCAGTGTTGGGCTCCCGATCCTGTGGTTCGACCATCATTCACAGAGATTGCTAGACGCTTACGAATCATGTCCTCAGCATGCCAGACAAAACCACAAGGTCATCAGCCGCAGAACCAAGTATCTAAGTGATGGCACTCAATGATTACGTTGTTTTGATGCCTTCATCAATGACATATGATAGTTTATTTTTCTTTTACTCCATAAACCTTGTGTGTAAATTATATGAGTAAGGGGGGAGAAGCTCCCAATGAGAGGGTGAGATACGATTGTGTTTTGTAAGACAAAAAGAATTTGTTTATATGTAAAGCTGTTATTTTGTGTCAATAATAGTGGATACAAACTCGGTTTTGGTGCTTGTGACTAGAGTTACTGCATAAAAGTGTTAATTTGGTTTGTCATTTGTCAGTGTAGCGAGCTCAGCAGACGAGAATTTGGTGCCAGCCTCTGACAACTGAGCAACCGCAGATAAGAAACATGTATCGATCGATGGCTTGAGTAGAAAGAATAGAAAATAGAAAGTAACCCACTCTTAATTCAGTATTTATTTGTGATATTAGCAAAGAAACCTTATACATAAAAAATCTGTCCTACGTTCAACAGACTCTCATGAGGAACATTAAAAATCACACTATTTTCCCTACAAATCTTCCTAAGAAATGCATATATGTAATCAATAGCTACTTTCTTGTAAAATTTTGCATCCCTTCTTGCTCTCACCACTGTGTTTCCCAGAATGTGCACCACCCCAGCATCCCTACAGCTATTCAAAAATTCTAACTCATCAGTCTCAGTCTGGCTACTTACTTGCCCAGACGATCCAACAGGCACAATTGAATCCACAGATGAAATTGTGGTATCAATATTGGAGAAAGTCGCGTGGCCATTATTATTCAACAGATCATCTCTTGACCGCTCAGTTTGCTGGCCATACAAGCTATATTCATCTGAATCTGAGCACCCTTCCATCATTGACTCAAGCCGGACAAACAAGAACAGGCTATCAAACAGCTTTTTCTCAAAATCATCATCTTTCTTATGAAGGTCCTTGTAGCCATACCTTGCAACACAACGAAACATGTGGAAATTCTTCGGTCCAATCCGCTTTACAAGGAACCTTTCTTCTTCCGGAACAGTGTAGACAGGAAGGTACTTCACACAGACGAAAACAACAACGGAATGGATGGCAGGTAGGTTAGTGATGAAGTGGGAAAATATGCGAGGCACGCCGCTTGCTAGCTCAGTGTACACTAGTCCAATTCCAGGAACCCTGACTAGTCCTAAACTAGGGCCAAGCCCAAGAATCCATGCCATTGAAACCTTACCATGCATCTCAAACTCATATCGCTTCACTGTACCATAATGCCAAACATACATGATGAGCAGAAAGGCTGCTGCGATAACAAGGGGAACCCACCCACCTTGATCAACCTTGAAGAGTACAGCAGAAAAGTATGTGCACTCTACAACCAAGGACAAGCCAGTGAATAGAAGGACAAGAATCCAATGACAGCGCCAGACCAAAATCATGATTAAAGTCATAAGTAATGTGGTTACCAACATTACGATCACAACAGCTGTCCCTGCAGTAACATAAATAATGATGAAATTGAGTGCAGCCTTTTTCTCAAGTACAAGGTATAATGACTGAAATGGTACCATGAGTTGACACAAGATCCTAAAGGCTATAAATATATTTTGCAAAACAATAAATGTTTCTATAAATTACAAAAACCCTCTCTGCTGACACACATGAAGAAAATTTTCCACTCCAAATCTTGTACGACTTGGACATATTTTGGAATGTAATGTTTCCAACTGGACAAATTTTCACCAGAACAGAAGATGTATTAAGTATAAACTTACCATAAGCATTTCCAATTTGGCTTTGGTTCTTGAATCCAGCAGTAACAGCAATGCAAAGGACCATAAGGATCCAATTAATATCAGGAACGTATATCTGGCCAAGGAACTTCTTTGACGTATGTACAACCTTCACTCGTGGAAAACAACCAAGTGCAAGGGCTTGCTTGATAATTGAAAATGTTGCAGATATGGTGGCCTGACTTGCAACTATAGCAGCAGCAGTAGCAATAACAAAAACAGGCCAATATATGCTATCTGCATGATAACAAATAATTAGAATCTAAAAATCGAGACTTACCACATTAAATGGGACAACCAAGTAACAGCAGTGAAGGAGAAGCTGGCACTTGTACAGGAGTAAGGCTACAATAAAATCATTACATATCAGACAGGATTAAATAACCTTAAAATAGATATAAGAACAAACCTGGGATAGAGCGATAAAATACATCGACCACATGGTCCCTGTTATTCATGAGGTAGGCAGCTTGTCCAGAATATGCCAGGAGAAGGCAAGGAAATACAACTAAAGTAAAAGCAATCTGCACAGCTGAAACTGGAAAATGGGCTAGATCTGCAAAAAGTGCCTCAGTACCTGTAATGATTCATTAGTCATCAAAATCATGTCACCAGTTTCAGTGCAAGTCTAGCGAACTTTTTAAATAAAATAATTGAGATATCAAAATTGATAGTAAGTTTACCTGTGATACTAAGCATAATACCCCCAAGGGAGGTCCATCCTTCTTTCCCTCCCCTCTTAAAATATCGGTATATGTATATAGGTGAAAATGCTTTCAAAACACTGCTGTCATATTTGCAAATATTAAATATGCCAATGCCTCCAATTAGAAGAAACCAAAGAAGCACAATTGGGGCAAAGAGCCAGCTAACTCTATCTGTACCATAGTGTTGCATGCTAAATAAACCTACCAATATCAGAACAGCAACAACCACCACAACATCTGCATAACGGAAAAAGAAAATAAGAAGGCCCTACACAAAGGTGGCTAAACATTATAGAAAGTGTTCCAATACGAGGCTGCAAAGAATGAATAATGTCTAAGGAAGAGTACGAAGATACCATTGTTCATGTGTGGGTGGTCTACTTTGATGCCCCCGGCTGCTGAAAGAACTGCCAAAGATAGCAAAATCACTTCAGGAAGGAGTAAATGAAGTGTACAGACATTAGCATATCAATAAAATATTACACAATTTCCATTAATAAGCAAAATTGGTAAGGTTTAATAATGATAAAAAAACCACTGGCAATAAATGGTAAAGGCTCTGTCATCTCAATCAGATGGTCAATGAAAGCTGGAATATATACTTTTTCTCAGCTTTAATAGGTGTGGTAGCTTCACTGAGAAAGTCTTCCAAGTGTCTGGATTTGACCATAGTTATAGATGCAAATGTTTCCAAGTTTGATGGAAAAACAGCAATTTTCAAGAATTATGATAGGGAACAGTGAGGATGAGTTTAGAAGGTGTCTGCCCAATTTCCTGGTTCTCTATGAACAACTTAGTCATGCCAAATGTATATATGGTCACCAAATAATTATCAGTTATGAATATAGGACTCCTTCATTACCTTTTTGCAATCTGCATTTATGCAAAAGATTTTATTAGAATATGAACTATCCTTCAATTTTAAATACAATCCTATTTTATGAGCACACTGAAAAGGGACTCCAAGTCATTCTCCCTCCACCAAATGTTCATATGCATCCTTCACAAAAGTACACACATTCTGAGTACAAGGTTTTAAATATCAACCATGATGAAGTCATTGACTGACTGAAATTTTGAAATATATTTCTTCCATCTATTCTCTAATTGTTTCCACTAAAGAGTAATAAATCAAGTGGATAAGTAAATTTTCAGCCAATGAGTTGGATCATTGGACATCTTAATTTAGATTTCAGAGATGGGAAGATCTTCATAATACCAATAAAGAATAATTGAATGGCTAAAATAATAGGTAACTAAAAGTCTGAAATACTGTTGACCTTGTGATAAGAACAAGGTCAAAAAATAAGCATACATTACTCAAATACCTGTATTTATGTAAATGTCATATTCTTTCTAATTACACTTGAGCATAAACAAAGAGGTAGAAGCTAACAAAGAGTGGTCAGGCAGCTTGATCCTTTTATCCAGTCCTTGGAGGTCTAGCTGAAGGAACATAAGCAAAATACCTGATATTGCTGGAGTGAGTATTCCATCACCAATGACCATGCATGTACCAACCAGGACAAGAATAAGAAGCGCATTCTTCCTGGATGCATATCTCTCCAACCATCTCTTTGTTTTAGCAGCAAATGATTTTTCATGAAATGTAGAACGACTATAAGTTGTTAGCTCCTCATCAGTCCTGTGTTGATTAGGAATGGTTTTTATTTTTGCATGTCTACAAAGCAATGAATATAGAGCAAATGTTCCACCTGCATGACAAATAGGATGATTGTGATTCTAATGGTGCCTCATGAAAAAGAATAAGACACGTATCAACATTTAAAGATAGGTAAACGATAGTAATGTTAGTAATTATTAGAGTGGACTTGGATTAAAAATAAAATAATTAGTCAAGCCTGTGGTTCCGCATCCTGCAATACATTAAGAAGTATTTTCTTCACAAATTCATGTGTCAGATTAATGTATAACATAAGTAATCCTCATTCACAAATATCAGCTCACCTTGACCATTGTCATTTGCTTTACACACAATAAACACATACTTGAGGAGCGGGATAAGAGTAAGGGAGTATATAATCAATGAAAGAGCTCCAACAACATCTTCTGGATCTTCAATTTTACCGGGAAATGTATTGTAGAAAACATACAAGGGAGAAGTGCCCAAGTCACCATAAACCACTCCAAGACTTTGGAATGCAAGCCGCAGAAGCAATAATGCAGAGGATTTCTATAGGAATTGATACTGTATCAGAAACTACAACTGATCCAAATAACAAAAGAACTATAATATCATCAAGATCCATTTATTTTATCAAAAACGGGTTTCATACGCGCTATACTGCATTTATCTCAAATCACACAATCACTTCAATGCAAAGCAGACTGATAGCACTATCAACAGAATGCAAGCCTGAAGCCAAATTATACCCTAATATCCAAACGATGAAACAGAGGCAGAGAAATATTTAAGGAAGTCCATGACTGTTGGAAATTTCAATTTGATGCAAAGAAAGGGTTTTAAATCAGCTCCCCTAATAAGGTAATGTTTCATTAGCATGTATCAAGAGGTACTTTATTTCAATTAACTATAAAAGAAAGACTTAAAGAGAGAGGAACTCAAAATGGAAAATAACAATTGAAGCATACCTTCTCCCTGTACATGTTTCTAAGCCGCCCAGCCTCCTCATCCATTGGCTGATCAAGTTTCTGATCCAAAACCCACATGCTTCCCTTGTTGTTGTCACTATCTTCAGCAATCTCAACTCTTGAAGCCATTTCCATACTGAATCAATATATAATTCTCTAGCTATCACTAAGTACTTAAAACTTTCTCAGCATCCGCTAGATTGACGCCCACAGAAGTCAACTTCAAAATCTCAAATCGTATCAATTTTATTTTACAGGAACTGAGTCCTATGTCCTAACCCAATTGTTCAAATCTAATATTTACTTGAAATCCGTGCGCAAGCCAACCGAGAATTGGAAACCACCAACAAAAATCCTGAATATGAACTAAAACCAGAAACTTTTAATTCCCATATATTAAAAAAAAGAAAAAAAAGACAAGCCAGAAATGAAGAAACACTTGATAAAAAAGCGCCTCAATCAAATAAGGAAAGACCAGCTCTAGAGATAGCTCATTAACGTAATCAAGCAAAAAAAGAAAACATAAATGAATGGTGTAAAACCAGACAAAGATACTTGACATTCATCACTGCAAAAAAAAAAAAAAAAAAAACTTCCAAAGGTGGGGTCAAGCCAAACATCCACCACAGAATCATCCACCAACACCACCAACAACAACAACAAACCAAACCCACAGTAAAAATCTTTAACAAACATACGTACCACCCTTGAACCAAAATAAAACACCACTGAGTTTGAGATGAACAAAAACCCAAGTCTGTTTTACCTTGAACAGCTCTAACACGGACACAGAGAATCTGTTTCTTCAAGGTTGTCAGTTTACTGTTATTTCGTACAGTCACAAATATCTAGTTAACGGCCAAAACTCTTCGAAAGCTTTTTTAGAGAGAGAGAAGACTTAAAGGAGAGAACAAAAGTTGGTCTTGATTTGATTTTTGTTTTTTGTTTTTTTTCTTTTTACTACTAAATACTATTATTCTGCCTAACACTAAGATCTTTATTGATTGATTAAAATTTTATATGGTAATTATCTTTTTATTTTTTTTTTAATGTTTGCACGGGAAGTTATTAGTTCTGTTTCTAACAAATGTTGGTATGTGATGTGTCACATTCATGGGGTTTCCCTTTACAATTGTTTTTTTTTTTTTTCCAATTATATATGTTTGGATGAGGGAAAGGGTTAAGTTTGGGAGTTGGAATTTTAAGAAAATGGTGTGTTGAACGCTATTTCTGTATAATTGCAATCATTTTGGTATATTTAGATGCTAATGGCTTTATTTATTGCATCTTTATTAATCTATATGGGAGTTGGGGTTTTAACTTTTTAATTGGGTTTTCATTCAATCTTCCTAAGTTAAATATTTGATAATAAAACCATTGACTAGTAATAACTAATTAGGTTTGCATTAATGAAATATTTAAATTTACATGTCAATTACTATTACGTAGTAGCTATTTTTTATGGGTATTAAAAAATAAAAAAAAGCTAAAATTTGAAGAGAATTGAGATAAAAAATTTGTAAATACAAGAGATGGAATGTCCATCTTACAAAAATCAATTTCTTAAAAAAACCGATAAATTATATGGATTAAGTCTAAAATTCAAATATATAAATAAGTTATTATTTTAAAATTTGCTCAAATTAACCCATAAAATAAATTTTAGCTGAAAACGTGGGTTTCGAAGGCATTCGGTTTATATTGGTGCAGCGTCACAGTAAAAAAAAAAAGAAAAGTAAAAACAGTAGAAAAATTTTTTGGGAAGAAGAATCAGAATCTCTGAATTAATTAGGTCGCAAAGGTTAAGAGGATGGGGGAACGTGTTATGATTGTGCTACTCTATGCTCCAGTAACATGGAAAAGGAAAAGAAAAAAACTTATTACTCGTCAAACTCAATGGCGGCTGATTAGCCAAGGAAATATCTTATCAGCATCCAATTCCAATCCGCTGATAATGATTCTCCCTCAACCTACTCTAAATATATATATATATATATATGCTTTATGAATTTGAATTGTACTATTTATACGCTAAAGTGAAATTGATAACCAAAAATAAATTTAGTCAAGCGATCAACGTCACTCGTAAAAAATAAAAAAAAACAAAATTAAAAAAAAAAAAGTCATCTAAGACTTGATAATTTATATATATGCACGAGAGTATGCAGGCTTACACACGTCTTCATCTGTAAAACGTACGTACAAAAAAAAATCCAACAAGTTAGATTAAAACCACCAAATGCCGCGGGTTGAACAATAAATAAATGGTTGCAAATTTTTTAAAATAAAAAATATTAATAATAGTATATAATTTTTTTGTAATAACTTTAGTCACTTGCTAAGGGTATATATTAACATGGATGGCGACATTATTAAATGATAATTGCCCCGTTGCTCTCTCCCTTTTATTTTTTGTCCCACTGAATGATTGTGCCAATAAATGGATAATTTCATAAGTTAATTAATATACAAATTGTGCTTTTAGTATAAATATATAATATTAATTTAAATTATTAATTACTGCATTATAAAAATTGAATTAACACAATTTAAATATATATAATTTTAACGAATTAACACCCGACACTTTCTTTACGTTAAACATTAGACTCATCATTTTTGGATTTTTTTACATATGCCAAATTAAAATAGTACTAGTGGTTGTAATTTGTAAATGTCCTGTCAACGTTAGCATTTACCATATAAAATTTCAAAGCAATTTATAATAATATATATATAATTAAAATCAGAATGTAAAAACTTTGTGTGGATTCAAAATACATTTTAAAAAAATAAAAGGCGTTTTAGACGAGAATTTGGCAAATTATATTGGTTCCTTTTTATAGAAAATCATTTCAACCCACTTTCATGCACATATAATTACCAAAGCTAAAATGAAAAATAAAAGCAATGAGATTCAAACCTATTTTAGGAATTAGCAGGATGATGTATATGCTAAAGCGGTTTGCTTGTTTATGCGTACGTGACTTGTGCTTTTGTTTCGTTCTTGCTTTGTTGCTTTTTTTTTTTTTTTGGTTTTGGTATCGATATTCATATATAATGTGTTGTGAATTTTGCAAGTGATCATGTGCCTCGGGTTCTTTTGGCAGAGTGCCTAAACACTTCCGCTAAAGAAACTAAAAGATCATTGAATGGGAATATAATACAGTATATGCCACTAAACAAATGTCCTATTTATTTATAAAATATTGTTTTCTAGAATTTTTTGGATTTTGGGGACCAAAAGGGTCAATTTTGGGTAGCTGGCGGCTGGCGATGGATTGTGAGACAGTAATTGGGGAAAGCCAGCTGGTTTACTGGCTGTGGGGCTAGTGGTCCTCCTCCACTTTCTCATGCATCACCTGCTTCAATTTCTACGCTGTTAATGATCATTGTGATTAAACTTTGAAAACTTTTTTTGAGTAATAATTAATTAACTATGGTGGAAATTGGCTTTACCAGTAATCTTTTCCAAATTATTTAAGTGGCAAATTTGCTTTCTTGCAAGATAATCATGAGATCCAACATAATAACAGGATTAATATGTTCATATATCAATACTATATTCGCAAAACATATAAGCTATTAAATTTGAACATCACATTATTGCATAATGACAGATACCTCATACCATCTGGTCTGATCATCAGTTTTTGGTGGTTGGTTGTTGCTACCCTTCGCAAACATATATATCGGCTTATCCATTATATAAATATATAAAAATAAATATATATTTGTTCCTTTAATTGTTTCAACCATAGCTGCACCATCTCAAGAATTGCCACGTATATATAACCAACAATTATATACTGTGACATATATAATTAATTTAACAATAACTAGATAATGTATTAATCAAATTAATTAAGGTTGTAAAATATAGGAGCAAATTGACCTAATTATGTAATTAATTAATGACATGACATTAATCCCTGTAATTAAACTCATGAGGATTCATAGGAGAAATATAATGTGATGTGTCAAAAAAACATAGGTCCTTTTTCTCTAATTTGGCCGCATACACGTGTTTCTCATGTCCTAATAATGTAATTACGCCGGCCCCCAAAAGGATGGAAAGCAAAATGTGAGTAGGACTTTGCTTAACATATAGGCATTTCTAACTTGAAAGCTAAATAGTTCTCAATACTAATTTATGCAAATGATAGCAAATTATAGAGTCAGAGTGGTACAAAGTTGCAATGTCCCCACTCTAACACTATATTCATATAATGAAAAAAATAAAAACATGACATAATTGGGTGTGCTTCTTGCCCCTCTCTTTTTATATTATATTTTTATTTAACTAATTTTCTCTTAATTATTACTAAAATGCATGGGTTTACTTTTCATTAATATATATATATATATATTTATATATGATCTCATGAGCATGTTGCATCTGGAAGGAACCACATGGACAATGGTCATGCGACATCATGTTCACAGCCATGTTTTTCATCTCGTATGCACATGCGCATAATGCATGCATACATATATTATTTTTATTTCTAATTATAATCACGAAAAATTTACACTACAAACTTTGATTAGAAAATACAGTGCAAAGTGATTGATTTCTTTTTAATTTGCTTGTAATGTTAGCACTTTGCATGCATAGAAGAGCTTTAACTGAAAAGTTTAGCTTTGATGCGCAGTTCTCTTATTTCAAACAGAAATGTAGATATATAATAATGTAATGATCAGAAATGAAAAAGAGTTTACATTATATATATATATATATATATATATTACGCACTGTAGGGAAAATTTAAAAGCAATAATAATATTGGCAACTGTGTCATTTAATCATGATTTAGATTATACAATCACAATTTGCGATAATAATTAAGTGTCAAGTGCATCCCAAAAGTAAGAAGCTTAAAGAAGATTATGTTAGATAGCAATAGAATATTGTAACCCACGCACATCTTTAATTAATGTCCACACACACAGCTTGCATCTATTTGCTGATGTATATATGGTTATATATATATATTGGTGTTAGCTGGAGAAAACGACCAGTCCTCCAGAGAATAGCAGTCTAAGCCGTCCGGTGGTCATGTTCATGCCAAGCATAGGCCCCATGATTATCCTGGCTCTTCATTTATTTCTTTCCACAACTCATCAGATAATAATACTCTACCACGATATTAGTTTGGGCGCCACCAGCACTTAATATGTTCAAAGAAGCTGGACTCCTTTCAGTTATGTTCTTAAATTATATTATTTCAAGCAACCTCTCTCTCTCTCTCTCTCTCTCTCTCTCTCTCTCTATATATATATATATATATATATATATATATATATATATATATATATATATATACACACACACACACATACACACACGCATGTAGGTGTGATCTTAAATTAAAGAAATCATATCTTCAAGCTTTAATGAATGAAGGAAAAGATCAGTGGATATTGAAAAAAGAATATCATGAAACGAAAATGAGGATAACGGAGATAACAACAGGCCGTAAAGGAGAAAGTCATCCCCAGATGGTATTTTTAACGAGGCCCTGCATATATAGTTTGGAGATGTGTGCAATTGCTATCGCCAGAGGCTATTTATATAAAGTTGAAAGGTTACAAGAAAACTTTCGTCTGCAGGAGGTTTTTGACATTTCTGTTCAGCAAATTTCAATTAATTATACGTTTGATGAAGTGGAAATTTTGTGGACAATGAAAAACGGAGGTTGGATGAGGTTGAATATTGGTCTGAGGAGTTTGTTTTCCTGATCGATACAGAAATACCTCGATTACTTGCTTTGTTGTATTTGCATGTCCTTCATACTGTGCTATCATTCAAAAGCCAAAATGGATGACCTTTTGATCAACCAAATGGTGTTTTCCATTTTTTGCAGTAAAATTCTACATGACTAATACTCAACCATGAAATTAAAAAAATTCTACATAAGAGTTTCGTCTTTTGAAAGTCATAAACCATGAAAATAGACATTAAGAAAATTTTAAAATAGATGAAAAGGAGAGGACCATGGTTCCATTGCTTTATAAGATGGGTTGACCATAGCTTGAAATTAAATATAATTCATGTTTATGGCGCCCTTCCATCTGTTCTATGGTTTAATTTAAATGGTTATTTTTTTTTCCTAAATCTTATATTTCTTTTATACCAAAAAAAAAAAGACATTATCAATAAAATCTTATAATTTAACAAACAAAATTAATAAAGTAACATATATTTAATTTTTTTGAATTTTTAAATATATCTTAAAAACTTGAATTACCTTATTAATTTTATGAAATCAAAACCTTCATTCAAAAAGATTTTAATAAAAATTTGTTTTTTCTAACAAGAAAAGAAAAAGTTACATGTCATGAGCCACCACAACCAGTGGCCATCAACTCTTCTGTTTGGGTCATGATTTTGTCGTCTGAAGTTTATGTCCATATTTGAAATCTGACCGAATAAGTTGGAATTTTCCGTACTTGAGAAACGTGTAATAATGGATATATGGGATGGCATTGACAAAATTCTAGAAAATCAAATTCCAAGGCTATCAAGTTGAATCCAAATTGAATTTTACATCTTGAATTTAGTTTTCTATTTTATATGCTAGCTAGCAATAGTAGAACCACCACAAATTAATTCCACGTCATGGATTCTCTAAACAGGATTTATAACTTCCAATCAAGAATTCACCACATAAACAGCTTGCATATTGTATTTCGATTTTTTTTTTTTTTTTTACAGTTTCAGTTAACATATATTTTTAGGTTCGCAGTAAAGATAACATATGGCTTTGTTTTAATTATATGCAGAATCTCATCTCTAGTTAAATGATTATGAGTGTTTTTCACCTGTGATCCATAGTCATAAATTAAAATTAAACTTGATTAAGACCAAATGTAATTGTGCAAATCATGGAAAACTTGAATCTTGTTTGGATCTAAAAGAAATTGCTATCACATCCGAAATATAGATGCTGTTGCTGACGTCGACATATGTGACACAAAAGTCAACTAGAGAGAATTAGAGATGTCATTGTTAAGGACGGCATTCAATGAATTCAGCCCAAGCCCTGCCATAAGCCTAGAGTAGATGAGTAATACTGTCAAATTAACCTTTTTTTTAATAAAAAATTAAATAAAAGGAGGTTACATCATGTCGATCAGTTAAGGGAAATTCAACAGGTGATTGTGGTTACGGTAACCGGTATTCCATCAGCTCAGCTGATGCTATCTAATATGGGAAGGGATGATGCACTATTTGTTGCTAATGTGATCAGATAAAATTTTAGCAAGCAAATTATAAAGGACGAGGCAGTACTAAAATCCACCAGGCTTGTTGGGTTTGTTGAAATTAGGGCAGCCCAATGACTTACCATACAATTATGGGCCAGGTGGTAAGCTTTAAAAGCTTGGCTCAATCAATTATCATTTATGAGTCCGTACAACTTTTTTACTTGTCTTCATCTCATGCCACCCCACGGTAGCCTTTTTGCTTGTCTGAATCTGATGATCCTCGATATATTTGACTTTGGAAGTTCTGTTGTTTAGACTTTGAGCGGAAGTTTGTGTCAAAGAAACAGAAGAAAGGCGACAAAGTCAATTCAAAACAGATTTATTAAAAGGCAAAGTAACTTTGGTGACAGAAAAAGGCTCAGGAATCGGGTACGAGATTTCATTGTGACTTGGGAAACATTGCGCCGCTGTTACCATCATGGGGCGACGCAAACATGTGCTTGACTCTGCTTTTGCTGCTCTTCATTCCCATGGCATCACTGTAATTTTCCTTTAACTTCCTTTGTGTTTCTACTCCACAGTCTCGTAGTGTGTCTTTATTATTACCTTTTGTCTTTGGATGTTTGCTGTTTGAAATATGAACATCAACTTTTCTGTCAAGTGGGTTCCCAATATCTTTGGAACTGATAAAAGAGTATTGGTGGAAAACTTTTTCCATAAATAATATTGTTTCATATGTTGAAAGCAAATTCTGTAAATAAGGATCATGTTCTAATTGAATTTTATTCCAAAAAGTTGACCAACATTTTTTTCTTAGAATGTATAATAAAAAGAGAAAATTTTCTTTCCCTCCCGTTGTTAATGTTAGTAATTTAGAATATGGTGCATACTATATTTGACAAAAAATTTTAATTATTGATAAATAAAATTAATTTTTGTATTAATTTTATTTATATTTTAAATAATTATGCTTGAATAAAAATAATTATCATATGATAAATGATGATAACTATTAATATAAATAGATTATTATTCATTAAGATCATGATTATATAAAAAGTTATAACCATTTGAAAAGAAGTTTATGTCTATTTATTTATTATAAATAAGTCTTTTAATATGATCATTTTTACTGTTTTTGATTAGAAAGTTTGAGACTTTATTGTATTTTAAAAGGTATAATTACCTTTAAGAAAGTGTTTGTCACTCTTCAAAGCTAAATTTTTTTTTTATTATTTCTCTTTTTTTATTTATTTTTTTCTAATAGTTAGTTACTATGATGATTAAATAGTCTTGAGGATCATTGCATGGCTAGAGTTTTAGTGCTTGATTAAGTAGAGGTTGGACTTAGGTTAGTTAAATGTTCTTATTGCAGGCTATTGGGCTTGAGGGAGATGTTAGAAAAGGGTCTGATGTAGCTAGAACTGTGGAATCAACCTTTAAGTATTTCGGCAGGTTTGACATCCTTTTGAATGCTGCAGCCGGCAATTTCCTTGTGCTTGCTGAGGATTTATCTACCAATGGCTTTCGAACAGGTTGTAAATGAATCTATAATTGCTGAAGGTGTTTCCTTAAATTTTCCATTTGTTTTATTCAAAACCTTAAGGTACTGTTTCCAGAATTAATTGTCATCCGAAATTGTTGTCTATTTGTAATTAAGGTTCCTCTTGTGTCGGAGATGCTGACTTTCTTGCGTCAGTCCTAGAATAAATAAAACTGAGGTGTGCAACAGTGTTCAAATAACATTAAAGTAACTATATCTTGTATTCAGATTTTATCTCTTCTTTTGTTTTTGTCCAGAGAAGGCATTTAGAGGTAAATTAATTCTTTATTTCATTTTATTGGCTTTTGCAGTAATTGATAAAGATTCTATTGGCACTTTTAGAATGTGCCATGAGGCACTTAAATATCTTAAGAAAGGGGAGCCTGGGAAGGATCCGTCCACTGGTGGAACAATAATAAACATAACTGCAGCTATACATTGTGGAGCGACATGGTACCAAATTCATGCATCTGCTGCCAAGGTTAGTAAAATTGTTGCCACGTTTTTTTTTGGTACTTAGAGGTTGCCAAGTATTAAGACCTGATCACTAGAACTAGGTTCCCAAGTTTGTTAAATCTTTACTTTTTATTCTTTTGATTGGGTTTCAGTTTTCATTTGCTCTGTTTCCACCAGGCAGCTGTTGATAGCATTACCAGAAGCTTGGCATTGGAGTGGGGGACAGATCATGGCATTCGAGTCAAGTATTAAGACCTGATCACTAGAACTAGGTTGCCAAGTTTGTTAAATCTTTACTTTTCATTCTTTTGATTGGGTTTCAGTTTTCATTTGCTCTGTTTCCACCAGGCAGCTGTTGATAGCATTACCAGAAGCTTGGCATTGAAGTGGGGGACAGATCATGGCATTCGAGTCAATTGGATTGCACCGGGGGCTATTGACGACACAGCCGGTCTCATTAAACTTGCACCTGAGGAGATACTGAGCAAGATTAAAGAGAAACCTTTGTACACATTTGGGGAGAAATGGGATATTGCTATGGCAGCTCTTTATCTTGCATCTAACGCAGCTTCGTAGTTTTGTCTATTTTTTAGTTCTACGACCATCATTCAACTATACCAGGCTAGAATTCCTGTACCTTAACCTGCTTACTGAACTGTTTCTTTATGCAATCTTTGGAGGCCTTAAAATACTTTTAGTCTCTCTCTGTCTCTACTCTTTCAGACCTATAAGCTTAACAGAACCAGCATTTGGCAAGCAATTGATTTTTACAGGGAAAAGCTGGTTTTCAGTGACTTCTGGAAGTCCTTTTGTGATTATTGCTAATATTTATATTTGCTAATACTGTATCGGAGGCACTGATGAGAAGGACCAATTTTGGAGCTTCTAGGATCTGAATTCCAATGTCATTGGGGAACAGTTGAAAATAAAGAAAAGGAAGAGTTATGCATGCAGTGATAATAAATGCCCTGGGAAGTTCTGGTTCAATATTTAGTATTCAGTCATGGGAGGAAATGGGTTTCTTGATGGATAGTTTATTTAAGTCTCACTCCATGGGGAACATTCTAATCTCATTGTCATCCATCCCAGTGCCAGTGGTACTCTTCTGATACCTCAATTCCTTCAATTTGTGCTCTAAGCTTATATTAAACAGGAAACCTCACCACGAAATAACCTCTCCTATGATGGGAAATTACTTTTTTTAACTACTGATTGGCATGGACATTTCTCGTTTTTGGATTTGTAGGACATAGTAAGGGGGGAAGCTAGTGGAGGAACAATGCTATTCTGTCCTGGGTCTCCGTTGCTATTGATAATATGGTAATTAGTGATCAGTGGATGACACTTAATTTTGATGTTAGTAAGTGCAATATGTTTTGGAATAGAGGTTAATAGGGCTTCATCATTTGTGTTATGGAATTTGTGGAAAGAAAAGAATTACTCTGTTATAGAGGTTAATAAATGGTTGAAGGTTTGGCAGGGTCGTGGTTACGTGATGAATGTTTTGTGAACCTAAGATCATGGATGGTTTGTGGTTATGGCACTGGGTTGCCAATGTCTGTTATGTAATGAATAGTAAAAGGTTAAGAAGGGAGCACCAATCATCATGCTTTTCCAAGAAAAAGATAAATCAAGCGTTTGAAAATGTAGTATCCAAAGTTTTTCAATGAAATTCGAATACAGGTCAGGTTGCTAAGATGGTTGTATCCCAATGTTTAGTTAGAATGTCGTGTTTGATAAATAAAATTATGATAAGATTAAATAAGATAATATTATGAAAATAATTAGATTAAATAATATCATTTTATTTTATGTTTAATGTATGCAAGGATTAGAATAAAATTATGTGTATAATAAAACATATAAATTTAATCTTATGAATTAAAAATAATTTTTTTTTTTTTACGTTGAAAGAATTGAATCATCATATATCAAAAAGATGATAATTTTCTTTGTAATTCTATCTTTTTTTTAGATAAAAATTAAACATAATATAAGACAATTATTCTCTTATCTTATCTATCATCCATTGCACCAAACGTGACCCAAGATTTCATAATTTTGTTTTGATTTGCTTGTGTATAGGTTTTTGTCATGTTATTCCGCAAGAGTTAAATTGAAGACCAGCAAGAATGTTTTCTATTGAATGGCCTTTAGTAACTCGTCTAGTACCGTAGGTATTAGCTACTTGTGCGTGCTTTATTATCATTTATTCTTTTAATATTATTATTATTGTCATAACGTATAAATTCATAAATTCATGGCTTGAAATAAATTTTAGAGTCACTATTATTATTTTTTATTTAAGTACAATTGATCATCAAATTAAATCTGTTCTATTTAAAAAATTTTTTCAAGATTAACTTAAATATATTTAAATAATAAATTTTAATTTATTAAACCAGATTTAAGTTTGAAGGTACAGTTATACATCAAAAAAGTTATAGTACTCTCACAATATTTATCCAAAAGTTGGTACTAATTTAATTTTAAATTATCCAAGCTTTAAAATATATTTATAATTTATCAAATAATTTCATATTGGAAATTGATCATAATATTACTCCAATAATTTGATAGTAATTTAAAATAATTTTCTTACATCAAGAGTATTTATGAATATTAGTGTCTCATTTTAAAGAGTTTTCGTTATCAGATTCATTTGATTTTCTTATTAAAAAATTTTTTTATTTGTGAAAACAAGAATTATAACCTTGGTATTGAAAAATTTTCATCCAAATTCTCTAAAATGTTAGTAAAATTTAGAAAAAATACTCTCATCTAAGAATTTAGATAAGAATTGTTATTTGCAATATTTTTAGTAATTTTATTATTGAAGATTCAAAATCTAATTTAAAAAATAATTTATTTTCAAAAATATCTTCTAATATATTGATAAGATTTTCTATCAAAAAATTATTCTCTAATATGTTGGTAGGATTGAAAAATTATTTGTCCAATAAAATTTATTAAGCCCCCAATAGTTTGGTAAGACTTAATTCAAAATTTAAATCTTCTAATTGTTTGATATTCTCTAATATGTTGGTAGGATTGAAAAATTATTTGTGCAATAAAATTTATTAAGCCCCCAATAGTTTGATAAGACTTAATTCAAGATTTAAATTTTTTAATTGTTTGATAGGAATGAAAAACATTAAAAAAAACCTTTTAAAAGAAAAAAAAATCAATTAAAATAAATAAAAATTATCATGTAAGATAATATAATATATCACACAATAATAATAATTATGCAAAAATAATATTATCGTGTAATAATACAATATATCATGTAAGAATATAATTAAATACGTAATCATGCAATAAATAAATAATCATGTAAAAAGATAAATAAAAACATTACAAATAATTTTATCAAATTTCTTTTTTTCATATTTAATCTAATCACTCAATTTAGAATAATAAGGGAGGAAAAAAATAAGAAATAAAATAAAACAAAAAATCAAATCAAATCAAGTAATATAAAATTGAAAATAAAAAGAAAAAGGAAAACTTGCAATTCAATCGGGTTGCCAGATGGGTTAAGATGCAGATCCATACGAGTCAAGTCTTTTTCAAAATGCTGCTGTTTTGATGTAAGTATAAAAGCAAAAATTTCTTCTTTTCCTCATAATACTCTTATCTCCTCTCTTTCTCTCTAGAAAACCTTTGCTTTCTTTTTAAAAAATTGATCCCAACCAGAATTCTTAGGCAATTCCATAAACTGGTATCGAAAAATTCAATGGAAAACTACAAACCTACCTAGAAACGACCCTAACTTCCTAGAATCTGGCTACCGTGATCTTCGTCGAAATCTTCAAAACTTCACTGAAAAGTTCTTAAAAACCCAAAATTCATCCAAATTCAACAGGTGATTGTGATTATGGTGACCGGTTTTCCATCATCTCAGCTGATGCTATCCGGAATGGGGGAGGATTGATGCACTATTTGTTGTTAATGCGATCTGATATATCTTTGGCATGAAAATTGTAAGGGACGATACAGTACTACAATCCACCAGGCTTGTTGGGTATGTTGAAAATGGGCAGCCCAATGTACTAACCAAATAATTATGGGCCAGGTAGCAAGCTTTCAAAGCCAGGCTATCAGTCCCGTGCAACCATTTTACTTGTCTTCATCTCATGCCACCCCACAACGGTCTTTTTACATGTCTGAATCTCATTATCCTCAATATATTTGACTTTGGAAGTTCCATTGTTTAGAGTTGGAGTGGAAGTTAGTCCCAAAGAAACAGAACAAAGGCAACAAAGTCAAAATGGAGTCACCATTCAAAGCAGATTTATTAAAAGGCAAAGTAGCTTTGGTGACAGGAGGAGGCTCAGGAATCGGGTACGAGATTTCATTGCAACTTGGAAAACATTGCGCCTCCGTTGCCATCATGGGGCGACGCAAACATGTGCTTGACTCTGCTGTTGCTGCTCTTCATTCCCATGGCATCCCTGTAATTTTCCTTTTACTTCCTTTGTGTTTCTACTCTACAGTCTCTTAGAGTGTCTTTATTCTGACTTTTTGTCCTGGGATTTTTGCTGTTTGACATATGAACATCAACTTTTCTGTCAAGTTGGTTCTCCAATAACTTTGGAATTGATAAAAGAGTATGAGTGGAAAACTTTTTTCATAAATAACATTGTTTCATGGGTTGAAAGCAAATTCTGTAAATAAGGATCGTGTTCTAATTGAATTTTATTCCAAAACGTTGACCGACTTTTTTTCTCAAAATGTATAATAAAAAGAGAAAATTTCTTTCTCTCTAGTTGTTAATTACTATGATGATTAAATAGTCTTAAGGACCACTGTATGGCTACAGTTTTAGTGCTTGATTGCGTAGAGTTACGACTTAGGTTAGTTAAGTTTTCTTATTGCAGGCTGTTGGGATTGAGGGAGATGTTAGAAAAGAGGATGATGTAGCTAGAACTGTGGAATCAACCTTTAAGCATTTTGGCAGGCTTGACATCCTTGTGAATGCTGCAGCTGGCAATTTCCTTGTGCCTGCTGAGGATTTATCTACCAATGGCTTTCGAACAGGTTGTACATGAATCTATAATTGCTGAAGGTTCTTTCCTTAAATTTTCCATTGGTTTTATTCAAAACCTTAAGGTACTGTTTCCAGAGTTAATTGTCATATGAAATTGTTATCTATTTGCAATTTTAAGGTTCCTCTTGTGTTGGAGATGCTGACTTTCTGAAGTCAGTCCTAGAATAAATAAGACTGAAGTGTGCAACAGTGTTCAAATAACATCAAAGTAAATTTATCTTGTATTCAGATTTTATGTCTTTTTTTTTTTCTTTGGCCAGAGAAGGCATTTAGAGGTAAATTAATTCTTTATTTCATTTTCTTGGCTTTTGCAGTAATTGATATAGATTCTATTGGCACTTTTAGAATGTGCCATGAGGCACTTAAATATCTTAAGAAAGGGGGACCTGGGAAGGATCTGTCCAATGGTGGAACAATAATAAACATAACTGCAGCTATACATTATGGAGCGACATGGTACCAAATTCATGCATCTGCTGCCAAGGTTAGTAAAATTGTTGCCAAGGTTTTTTTTTTTTTTTTTTGGGTACTTGAGGTATTAAGACCTGGTCACTAGAACTAGGTTGCCAAGTTTGTTAAATCTTTACTTTTCATTCTTTTGATTGGGTTTCAGTTTTCATTTTCTCTTGTTCCGCCAGGCAGCTGTTGATAGCATTACCAGAAGCTTGGCATTAGAGTGGGGCACAGATCATGGCATTCGAGTCAACGGGATTGCACCAGGGGCTATCGATGACACTGTCGGTCTCATTAAACTTGCACCTGAGGAGATAATGAGCAAGATTAAAGAGAAACCTTTGTACACATTTGGGGAGAAATGGGATATTGCTATGGCAGCTCTTTATCTTGCATCTGATGCAGGTTTGTAATTTTGTCTGACCTTTTAGTTCTATGACCATCATTCAACTACACCAGGCTAGAATTCCTCTCTTTATCTTGCATCTGATGCAGGTTTTTAGTTTTGTCTTACTTTTTTAGTTATATGACCATCATTCAACTATACCAGGCTAGAATTCCTCTATCTTAACCTGCTTACTGAACTGTTTCCTTATGCAATTTTTGGAGGCCTTAAAATACGTTTAGTCTCTTTCTGTTTAAACTCTTTTAGACCTATAAGCTTAACAGAGCCAGTATTTGGTATGCAATTGATTTTTACAGGGGAAAGCTGGCTTTCAGTGAATACTGGAAGTCAATTTGTGATTATTGCTAATACTTATATTTGCTAATACTGCGTCGGAGGCACTGATGAGAAGGACCAATTTTGGAGATTATGGTGATCTGAATTCCGATGTCATTGGGGAACAAATGAAAATAAGGAAAAGTAAGAGTCATGCATGCAGTGATAATCAATACCTTAGGAAGTTCTGGCTAGAGATTTAATATTCAGTAATCGGAGGGAATGGGTTTCTTGATAGATAGTTTATTTAAGTCTCACTCCATGGGGAACATTCTAATCTCATTGCCATCAATCCCAGTGGTACTCTTCCGATACCTCCATTACCACAATTTATGCTCTAAGCTTATATTACACAGGAAACCTCACCAAGAAATAACCTCTCCTATGATGCGAAATTAGTTTCTTAACTACTGATTGGTATGGACATTTCTTATTTTTGGATTTATAGGATATACTAAAGGGGGGTACTAGTGGAGGAACAATCTTATTCTGTCCTGGGTCTCTGTTGCTATTGATAACATGGTAATCAGTGAGCAGTGGATGACACTTAATTTTGATGTTAATAAATGCAACATGTTTTGGATCTATGGAATATGGCTTCATCATGTGTGTTATGGAATTTGTGGAAAGAAAAGAATTATTCTGTTATACGGGTTAATCGATGGTTGAATGTGTTATTTTGGAGTAAGTTGGAATTTTCCTGGTGATAAAACTCCTCATGTAGAGAGTTGATAAACTAAGACTTAAAATTACCTCCTTGAAATTCCTTGGATTTAAAATCACACTTTCAATTCAAGTGCCTGGAAGAAAATAGAATTGGAGCTACAAAGGTTTGGCAGAGTTGTGGTTACTTGATGAAGGTTTTGTGAACCTAAGATAGGCTAGTTAAGAAAATTCTGACCAACTTCTGCCTCGTGTACTCTAATGTGCTTACAAAGTCCAATAATGATAATGTTCTGAAAAGGAGGAGCTAAGGTGTATCATGGATGGTTTGTGTTTATGGCACTGGTTGCCAATGTCTGTTATGTAATGAATGGATAAGGTTGAGAAGGGAGCACTAATCATCATGCTGTTCCAAGAAAAAGATAAATCAAGTGTTTGAAAGTGTAGCATCCAAAGATTTGATAATGAAATTTGAATACAGGTCAGGTTGCTAAGGTGGTTGTATCCCAATGCGTAGTCATAAGATTCCAGAATTTTGTTTTGATTTGCTTGTTTGTAGGTTTTTGTCATATTATTCAGCAAGAGTTAAATTGAAGACTAACAAGAATGTTTTATGCTGAATGGCCTTTAGCAACTTGTCTAGTACCATAAGTATTAGCTGCTTGTGCTTGCTTTGTTGTCATTTATTCTTTTAATATTACTATTATCATGTTTATTCTGTTTGGACCTGACATTATGTTGTGTAAAACCCCTTTTTATTAATATGATTTATTTGTGCCCTGCAAAAAGACTATAAACCTTTAGGATACCATGCAAGACGAATTCATAACCTTGAAATGCTAGCAACTCTTCATTTTTTGTATCAATATTCTGGTTATCCCAGTAGTCTATGTCCCCTTCCAGTTGTTTACTTACACATCGCATTGCATGTTTTTAATGCTTGAAGGAAAATTTGTCAATGGAACAATTTTGGTTGTTGACGGAGGACAATGGCTGAGCAAACCCCGTTTTCTGTCAAAAGATGCTGTGAAGCAACTATCTAGAAGACAGGAGATAAGGTCTAGGGTTGCACCAACTGGGTTACCAAAGAGCAAGTTGTGATAAATCAATATGATGTTTTGCTCTCTGAAGCCATTCTGTTCTGGTTGGCCATAAATTGCTATGTGTTTAGTCTTAGTAAGAACTTGCTTTTGTTAGCAGTGAAAAGCCCATGAAAATAACTGTTTTTCCTTATCTTTTGCAGCTGTATGGACCAAATATTAATGCTCATTAATGGTCTGTGTTCCCATCTATATATGCCAATAGAAACTAGATTGGTGTGTTTTAAAGAACTTTTGTGTTTATTCAAGCTTCGTTTCATTGATTGGTGCTTTTGCTTTTTATTATTTATACATTATAGTTTGGTTCATTTTTTATTTTTTTGTCACTTTTTTTTTTTAATAAAAAGTAAAAAACAAAAGCATTAACCAAATTGAACCTTATCTATTTGGTGTGTTCTCTTTGTAGTGTTTTTTCTGGCCAATTTATCTTTTGCATTCCTTGTGGAATGTTAATAAAATTAAAAAAAAAAAAAAGATTAAAACATTTTCTGTTGATATGGTATCGATGCTACAATAAAGATAAATATTCCTGACAATTTTTTAGCACCATCGACAAAGCAAACTTGCAAGCATCTTGTCTACGAAGTTTAAAGAAAAGGGTTTCTTTTCTTTTCTATATAAAGAATGACACTTCTTTTGTTGATAAAATAGTCTAATAACTCAAATTAATTATAATGAATGAGTGGCACCATCGATGTTGCTTTATCTTGACAATAACTTTTTGTAAGGGTAACTTCCTCTAAAAGAAAATAAGAGTAAATTTTTTTTTATCCTTTATTGTGAAGGTTTTACTTTTTAAATTTATTAAATATTATTTTATTTCATAAAAAATAAAAAAAAAAAAGATTTAAAAGCACCGCAAGAGATACTTGCAATAATTGTATTGTTGGAAGAATATCGCACGATTTTTATATCGTGTTGTATGAAAGGTATCGCGTGACTTTTATTTATGACTTACGTTTATGAATTTTTTTAGACGAGTCTCTAGCTTTTATATATCTAAAGCTCTTGCAAATATGGATCATAAATAAAGCAACTTAATCCTTAGCAATCATCTCATACCAATTCAATAATTCAGAGCTAAAGAATTTGAAGATGGCTCCCTTCTCTCTGCGTAATCGTCTTCACAACGTAGGGATCGCCAAGAAAGGCTTGAAATTGCGAAGAAAAACTGTAATGATCAATTTCCTCTATCTTATTGCAATTTTTTTCCTTACAAAGAAGATTTTTGCTTGATCAACTCAATATAATTTGGATTGTTGCTATATATATGTAGTTTACATGCACCAATAAAACTTGTTCATCATTTTAGCGTTCTTGGTTTTGTTGCTTTCTTTTTCTTATTTTAATGTAAAAAAAGTGCTATCATGCCTTAATAGGTTTCAGGGTTCTTATTAGTGATTGTTGATCATATTGGTTAACATGAAAATTAACTGTTTAATTGATTATTAATTTGTTGGACAGAAAAAGAATGGGATGAAGAACATCATGCAAGAAAGGTTTAAAAGGATGAAAACCGAAATGGAGGAAATCAGCGAGGAGCAGAAGAATATTCGAGAACAGCAGAGACAAGTTCGAGAAAAATATGAAGCAGTTGAATCTGAATGTGAGCAGCTGAAGAAAGAAACAAAGATGATGATCCAACTGTGTGCTATAACTCAGGTTAAATTAAGTCTCATGTTCAGGATATTGAAGGCCAGGGAAGATAGTGATTTTGCTACTGCTGCCAATCTTACACAGTTGCTTAGGTAACTTCTTTCATTTCCCTTCGCATGATCTTGCCTCTACAAAGAATTTCCTCCTCAATTTGAGCAACAAAGATTTAAAAAAAAAAAAGAATTGATGGAAATTTTTTAAAAAAAATGATAAACAACCAGCTGGCCCTAAGAAAAAGGGCAAACATAAAAGGAAAAGGGACTGAACTTATTATGGAATGGATTGACGGAGGAAACAAGGATCATGTGATATGCTATATATTGTTGGAAAAAGTATATATAGCTCATAAATGATATTTTCTTTAAATATCAAAGAATTTTGTATATATTTATATATAGTTGGTTAATTTAAAATTTTTTGGTCCTTTTTTTTTATTAAGATAGTGTATGTTAATTTAAATGTTTTCTTCCATTATGGTTCCTAATGCTTCATTAAGGTATTTATTCCCATATGCGTTTAGAATTGGCTTGGATGCACCTAAAATTAGAAAAAAGAGGAAGAAATTCTTTTTACGCCAATTAATTTGAAGTTATTTTGATTCTAGTTATTGTCCAATCGCCCTAGAATTTCAGTTTCTTCATTGTGATTGTCCTACTTCGCTTTGCATACAATTTCAAATTTAACTAGAAAGCTATGTTTGCTTTAACAAAAGAGAAAAGCTAGATTGGAATATGACCTTTACAACTCTATGTTTGCTTCGATGTATATTAAGTAAATATTTAGATTTTTTTGGGTTAAGCTTAAATTATTATGAGATAAAGTTCAAATTTATCACTGTAATTACTTATGTGAATGGTTCAAATTTATCACCAATATATTTCAGTTGGTATAAATTTACAATTATACTTTTCATTTTAGAGCAAATTTACCATCATAATTCAAATTTAATTTGAAAAAAATTGTCCTTGACATGGGTTTTTTCATTCTTTGTTTGGCAGTCAAATTGTTGCTAGGGAGAAGGAAGAAAGGCAACAGCAAGGAGTGATGCATCATGAACAAAAATAAATAAATAAATGAACTTCCTGTCTTCTATAGTGTTTGCTCTCTCTACTCCATTTTAATTAGTTTGGTATTTTTGTATATAGCCTCTTTATAATATTGTGTTGAATTATTCTGCCATATGTTGTATTAGGGTTTAAAGAAGTTGTTTAAGATCAGAAATAAAACCCACAAATTCAGTATAAGTTGATAACCATTGTGCACTTTGATTCATCAGTCTTTATATGATGTTTTAGCAAGCAGTGCCCTAATTATCCAATTAATCATGCTTATTTTTCCAAAATCTTACTTTTGCATATATTTGCCTCATGGCTTAGTAGAATTAAGTAAGGGCATGCATGCAGAAGATACTGGTGTTCGCATGCAGGAAATTAATAAGAACAAATTGCATGGCTTTGATTTTAATTTTCAGAAGAGGTGATTTTATTATAATCATAACAATGTAATTCGTATTGAATATAGAAGCTTATTTACATGATATCTACATGTAATGGAAAACAAGAAAGAGAGTTAAAAAAAAAAAGATTAAATTGCAATATAATTGTCAAAAAAAGTGGTCCTATAATAATTGCTTGTAACGTAAATTAAGGTAGGAGAAAAGAAATGAGCCTCCGATTAAGATTGAGAAAAATTATAACAAAAAATGGTGGTTCCTACGACAAAATAATGCGAGTAGTGGGGGTGGCATGGCATGACAGACTTGCTGCCTGCAACAAATAATAATACTGAAATTCAAATAATGCAGTGTGGGGGCTAGCTTCTATAGATTATAATGCATTAATAGTATTATGAACTGTGACTTTTATATATTTGCCATCCATTAATAAATTACATTAAAGCTGTCCCAACGATTTTACAGCTCAATTTTCAGTCAGATGGGATAGGACACTTAAGGTTGATTTGAGGGATAATTTTGATAGTGTTTATATTTTTTTGAGAGTAAATTTGATTTTTATTCATAACTTTGGGATTAATTAAGTCATGATTCAATTTTTTTTTTTTTTTTTTTTTACTTTGTTGAAGACTGAAATTTATTTGCTTGGCATTTATGTAGACAATCTTTAAAATATATGGAAGTTATCTCAAGGGAAATTGAAGCTTAATTTTCTAGCTTTTTAAGTTGTGTCATTAATAATGATTTGGTGTATGAATTTGACTTTTAACTTAAGAATTTGGATTATCCCAAGAATTTGGATTAATTGGGATATTTAGTAATAGTTTTATGATTGATTTAAAACTTTTCAGCTAACTCTAAATGGGATATTTAAGATTTTAACTAATGTTTTTGAGATTAATTTAAGATATTAACTTATGTTTTGTGAGGTTAAGTTAGTAAACATTAAATTTGAGTTATTATATTATTTTTAATCAAGGTCTCAATTAAAAAATCAAATAGTTAGGCCTTTAATCAAATTTAGCCTTTTTTTTTTAAGTTAGCTTTTTTTTAAAGAAATCACAAAATAAAACAAATATAAAATATATTAAAGTTATCCTTATGGTAAAATGAAGCTTAATTTTTAACCACCTAAGTTGTGTTACAAATAATTTTTTGATGGATGAATTCGACTTTTAACTTAAGAAGTTATTTTAAGGGAAATTGAAGGTTAATTTTTAATCACCTAAATCATGTCATAAATAATAATTTGATGGATGAATTTGACTTTTAACTTAAGAATTTGAATTAATTAGGATATTTAGTCATAGTTTTAGGGTTGGTTTAAAATTTTCAATTAACACTAAATAGGATATTTAGGATTTTATCTAATGTTTTTGGGATTAATTTAGGATATTAACTTATGTTTTGTGAGGTTAAGTTAGTAAACATTAAATTTGAATTATTATATGATTTTTAATTAAGGACTCAATTAAAAAAAATCAAATAGTTAAGCCTTTAATCAAATTAAGCCCTATTTTGGAGTTTTTTTTTTCAAGATGTCACAAAATCAAATAAATATCTATAAATAATACAAAAGTAATCCCCCAAATGAAACAGTAGAAAGATTGTTCAATTGAGCTCCAATTAAGACATGTCACTTAATAATTAATTTTCAATTACTTTTTTAAATCTACTATTCATTTCAAGTTAGTTGCATGATAGAGATAGAATGTGAGATTGAAAATTTTAAATTTATAATAGGTGATTTGTACATTTATGACTTTTAGGGTTAAATGTTGGGCTCATTTAGGTAAGCTGAAAACCCAAATCCAAATTCAAAAAAGCGATTTTTTTTTCCTTATTTGTAAGGTATAATTTCTAATCAATTGCATATTTTTCTTATTTGAGAGGTATAATACTTAACAATAAAAAATTTTTCATTAAAAATTATAATTTTTGTATTGTTCTTATTTTTCTTTGTTTTCACAAAAAAAAAAAATTATATTGAAAAAATTATACAATTGATAAAATAATTTTAAAAAATCACAAAACTTCTAACATAGCAATAAAAGTTAATAAAAAAACAATAATCATAACATATTAAATATTATATTTAATTTCTTAAACTTTTAATATTTATAATGTTTTATGTTTGTTAAAGTTTCTCATTATTTTATATTAAAATGATAATAAATATATTAAAAATAAAAAAAATTGATGAAAAATATCAATCCCAGCATAGTGGGGGCCAAATTCTAGTTTATATAAAAGAATTTGCTAAATCTAAAAAAAAAAAAAAAGGGGGGTTACAAGTTGCATTACAAAATATAATGGACGGAATTGGAAGTTCGTTTCCAAATTTGTTTTCATCCAATAGTTATAACTTAGGTAGAGTAATTCTTGTAATTAAGAACCTTCATTTCCTTTTCTTCTAGGGAAGTGGTTGCTTCCATTTCACCCTTGTATCAATACTCGTACACAAATTCACTATGAGAAATGAGAATAGATTGAATCAGCCTTTTTTTTTTTTTGGGGGGGGGGGGGGGGGGTGGGGGTTGGGGTTGTTGGCAATGATATTAATTTTAGGCTAAAATAAAATTTTTGGGACCTAACCCTTACACAAAATCAAATTTTAGGATTTTATCTTTTACTTGTACTAATGATCTAAAGCCATATTCTTTCAATTCAGTTTTTGTAGGTTATTTTAATAATTTAAAAAAGAAAATTTAATAAACATGTTTTTGTTTGGCAATAAGTCTCATTATTTTAGATTCATTATACTTATTTGTAATTTTCTTCAATCAACTTCTTATTGGAATCCCGTTCTGATTCAACAGTTAAAATTAGTGTCATCAAAATTGAAGATCATGATTCAAATGGAATCCACGGTGATCAACGAAGGAGTTTTCTCTAATTATTTTGAATCTAAACATATATTAAGTATGCAAAGTTTTTAGAAAGTTTTTATATGTTTTTTAAATAGACATTTGTAATAAAAATTATAATAAAAATTTTATCGTTAAATAAATATTAATTAAATTTAATTATAAATGATATTTTTAATAATGGTTTTTTACATATTATTTATTTTTTCATTGAATTCTATTAATCTATTTCAAATTTTTATTAAATCATTTTTAATAAAAATTTTCACAAACTTCAAATAAATAATTTCATTTAAGTGCTTCCTCAGTATAAATATCTATTAATTAAATTTAGATTGTTGTTAAATTAATTTTTTTGCATTAATTTAAATTACATGAATTTAATTATTTACAAATTTAATCATTTAATCATTTATGGTATTCGTAAATCTAATTAATTATGAATAAATGTACTCAATATTTAATATCATCTCAGTTTAAATATTTTTATATCTAAATTCATATATATTAAATGGTATAAATACCCTTAAATCAAATCCATCGTTTCTGTCAATACATATTCTTTCGATGTATTCATATAAACAATTCAAACAATTATAATTGTGATTTTTATATATTTAAAAGTTTTATGTTTCATTTTAATTTTTTGTATTTTAATATGTCGAAAAAATATAATTAAAAATATAAGTTTTTGAATCATAAAAAATTAAGTATTTATTTTTAGTTTATGCATAAAAATTCAAATTAAATAAACTTGTTGACATTATGCACTATTTTATATTTATTTCATAATTTTTTTTGCATTAAAAATTACAAAGTGTTCTTTTAAGAAAATGTCTTATTTATTCGTATAAATAACAAAATTTTTATAATTTTATAAAATATCCACTCTAAAATAATTTTTACCGAATAAAAATATCCTAAGCTATTTTAACTGAATAAAAGATATCCTTGGAAGTGAACTGAATGCCTAGTGAAATGGTAATGCGAATACTCTGTAAACTTGTATCATTAAATATTTACTTGATTAAATCCTGTTACTCCATCTGCTTCAATACCTTATTTTCATGCCTGTTTAAGAGTCAAAGTTTGATAAACACAATTATAAAACAGCATTTACTTGTTCTCATAGGGAACAGAGATGATCAGTTTTTGTACGCCATTGCAACCGACTTCATAAAGCTATTATCTTTTTTGCAGACTTTAACCCTTTCAATGGAAGTGACGAGAATTAAAGATTCAACAAGTTTGTTGAAGACAAAGAAAGCCTTTAGTTCAGGATCTGAATTAATGGCATACGATGAGTTGTGTTGTTCAGAGGCCGAACAAAAGGTTAGCTTTTAAGGAAAAAAAAAAACTGAAGAAAACTATACTGGAAGAAGTTTAGCTGAAGAAACTGATCCTAAACAAGAGCTCATCTGGCTGTGCTGAAGGAGAAAGATAGCAAAAGCAGTCGTTGGAATTAATGGAGTGATGGAGATACTCCTTTGTGCATCGCCATTCTGTGCCACACCAGTTAGGTCGATTGGTGACTGAGCTTCAGATGAATGAGAGACCGAGAGAGAGAGAGATGTGTAAACTTGTTATTCACGAGAATATTGGCAATGGCTGAAACTTCTTATCAACGTTCAACAGATAGATGCTCGCGCGACTTTTTGTTTAGTTATTAATGAATTTCAGATACTGGAGTCGTTGGTTATAGAATAAAAAAGCATTACATGCGGATAGATAAGGACACGTTTAAAGTAGGAAAACTTCGACCGCGTTCGTGCGACTTTTTGTTCCTATCGTTCGATGTCGTGCGATCTTCCGAATGTTGCTCTAGCCAACCCGCGAGCCGATCATTCGTGGTTGACTATACTATTGACCTTTTAATTTGAAACTCGCAGTTTAGTTATTTCTAGTCTATAAAGATCCACACTAGACATTGGCCCATGGTTTCTTGCATTCTTTGTTCTCTTTGGTGTAGGTTTCTTACATTTCAAAAACTAGGAGGAAAGGCTTTTTCTCTGTAACGATGGATTCTTTGGGTTCAGTAAACACCTTGCTTCACCGCCTTCATTATGCAGCGCTCACCATTAAACGTTTCAAATTTCATGCTAAGCATCCATATGAGGCGGTTGAACCTTTTTTTTTTTTTCAATATTAAGCAGGTACCATCTAGTTAAACAGATGAAGCACTCAATATTTTTCTTCATTTAAATTCTCAGTAAAATCTAACAATTTCCTATGTTTTGTAGTATTAATTATTTGCTAACCCAATTATGTACATGATAATTTAAAATCTCGAATTTTCATAAATATAAATATGAAGTAATAATGAAGTGCTAATTTTCAATATTTAATATAAATAGGTTTCTTAATTTTTAGTACTTTGATTTTATAAATTGACTTTCCAATCTTAAACCTTCTTTTTTTTTTTTTTTTTTTTTCTTTTCTATACTGTATTATATATTCAACAATTATAAAGTGATTTTTTCTGCCTTTTTTTCCATTCACAATTGGTAAACAAATCAAACTTAGCCACCAGATCCCAATCCAACGGACCATATTAAAAACACGCGTTATACAAGGCGGCAAGCACATCTGAATGCGGCGCATTGTAGCATATTCACCTAATGGACGCACGACTCTTGTGCTTTATCTATCGATGTCGCGCGATTGGGTAGGCAATAGCGCGATAACGCAGACTTTGGATCCGCTGGCGGCCCGATTATCGCACGAAACCGACTATATCTGGCCATCAATAAATTCGTACGCAGGAGGTGGAAATCTTTTGATAACTTTTTCTTTTCGCTCAAGGAGGAAACGCATAATCTGTGTAGCTATGGCTCCGTTCTCGTTCCGTGATCGTCTTGGGGCTGCATCGCTTAGCAAGAAACGTTTCAAATCCAAGGCTAAGCATGTAATAACAATCTTCTCTGTCACTCGTTTATTTTTTGTTACAATTTCGCAACTAATATTGATATTGTGATTAGGGAAGGAAAGGAGTGAAGGACATGCAGGAAAGCTTCAAGAGATTGAAGTCAGAAATGGAGGAAATAAGTGAGGAACAAAAGATCATTAGGGAAGGGCAAAGACAAGTTAAACAAAAATTTGAAGCAATTGAATCGGAGTGTGAGGTATTGAAGAGGGAGACTAGACTCATAATTCAGCAAAGTGCCAGGACTCAGGTTAAACTGGCTCTCATGTTCCGCATACTGAAAGCTAGGGAATCCGGTGACTTCAATGCCGCTGCAAGTCTCACTGAAATGCTCCGGTTGGTTTCATAATTAATTCAATATTCCTGATTATGCTTGCCTTTTCTATATGGGTACTGTAGTACTTTATGTAGGAGATGATTTGTAGAAATATCCTCGAATTCATATTGCCTTTCTGATTATAAGGTTACAAAGTAAAGATATTTACAATAAAGTTGTTTGAAACATGATTTGATTAATCACTTGCTAGTTTAATTACACCAACAATTATTCTACTTTGATATATAGCAAACAGACAATTAGGCATAATCTAGCTAGCTGATATCCATATTGGTTCTTTTCAAATTAGTAAGTTGTTTCCTATAACTAGAGAGAAACTAGAAGAAAAACAGGATTGGGTATAAGATTATGAAACGAGTAGCTCATGTAATTCCTTTTTTTGTCTATCTAAGGATGACATTGGAAGAGATCCTTCTGTGGTACAGGAAAAAGATAGGAATCCCTTCTCTTCTTTCCACAGTTCCCCTTTACTACAGTTTGCTCCCCCTTAGGGCCCTTCTTAGTGTTTGTGCAAAACATGAAGACATACCACTTTATTCACTTGGATGCCCATTTATAGTAGCAATGAACTGCTTTTGAGTATCATCAAATGTATGATTATGATTTATATGGATGGATGCAAGTGATAGTCCTGAAGTTTGACAAACTTTCTTTTCTTATGCAGTGAAATAGTGGCGAGAGAGAAGGAGGGAAACTAAGATGACAGTTGAATCGCGAGGATAAGTTTGCTGATCTGCTCTATGCTGGTCTAAGTACAAGGAATAAAACTGTGCGAGACAATTAGGTGTATGCAGTCTTTCTGCATTGCCGTTTGTTATTAACTAGTATTGCTTGTGTTTACTATCTACTTTGTTTCTTGCTTGCATGGCATGTTAGTAACTTTCAACTTGTCGAACTCCTTTAGAATGTGTTCGTATTTTTGTGTGTCTGAGGTTGAACCTTATATAAAGACTTAAAAACGAACCAAGTTCAAATAAACTTCTCATAGTAGTTATGCTGATGAGTTTTACACTCTGAGAGGCTAATTTGTGCTTCTTTGCTTACTCATTGTACGATGCTCTCGTTTCTTTGTTAGCAGCTACGAAGCACATTATAAGTTAAAATTAGTTTAAATATATATGTACATCTGTTTATGCACTTTCCTCCCTCCTTTACCATGCATTTCTTCACTCTCCTAGTTTCCTTCCTTTTTGTTATGACAAAAAAGGGGGGAATAAGAAAGATTGATATGACCATTAAGATAAGTGGTCTGTTGTATAAGATGATTTTTTTCGAAGATACCAATGAAAGAAATGTCCTGGCTGAGGAATTTGCTGGTGAGGAAAGTCTTTTAATATCGACATAATAATAATGCCACCATAAAAGAACAAAAAAAAAATCATATAATAGCACTAATAGTGGTTGTCTGGTTGATCAAACCTTTGGTATGATTCTTGTAAGTAAAGGCATACTATATTGCAGGATGTCCAGCTATTTCGTTACAGGGTTAGTCTCTATTATGTCTTTTATATAAGGGGAAGAATGAATATACACTTGAAGAAGGTACAAACGAGATTGATCACTTAGTTGGAGAAGCTCAACTGATCATAATATATACAAGAAAACTTCTCAAACCTCCCTTTTATGGGCATGTAACTGGTTATTTCAATAAAATTTTTAAACTTTATAAGATTTAAGAGATTATTCTTTTCTATTATATTATTTTTAATAAAAAATTATTAAAAATTACCTGAATATATATTAAAAATAATTAGAAAATTAATATAACAAAAAAAAAAAAAAAAACATTTATCATCCTTGTGAAACCTGAAAACTTCATCAATACTTTATAAATATATATATTTTCTAACGACTTTTAATATGAGTGCATATCTCCCATTTGTATTACAATCAACTAATCCAAATAAAATTTAAATACTCCACGTACGAGTAAAATTTTTAAATTTAAAAATTTCATTAAAGATATTAAAGATATTATCGGTGAAAGGGATAAATTGTCAATGCATTTCAAATTATCAATTGTTCCAAAGGGAAAATATCATCTCAATAAAAGTTGAAGAATCGTTTTACCAAGCTATTCGAGGAATAATAAAAACTAATTAAGAAGATGAAAACCATCTCCTATTTTGATATAAAAAACTGTCATCAAATACGGTTGCAATGTAATGCAAAACTACTCTATTTTTTTTAATCTACCGGATAGGAACAAGGATTGGTTGATGGAATTCAAACTCTTATTTTATATCTTCTTAAAATTTCTTAACCATTATTAAATCAAGAAACTGGAGACTGTTGCAAAGCTACTTTAAAGTTTTCGGAAACACCATGGGTGGAAATACATAGTATTTTTTTCGTTTTTTGGTAGTTGATTGCTAAGACATGCTTAAAGTTAGTTTAGCATTATTATTGCACTTTTAAAAAAATTTAAATTCAAAAAATACATTTAAAAATTATACTAAAAAATATATTTAAAAATTTTAAATATTTAATATTATTGTGAAAAATATTATGAATAATTGAAATATTTAAAAAGATATGCATAAAATAATAAAATATTAAAAACATAAGACAATAAAATAATTTTCTATTCCTAACCCCCTTTTTTTTTTTTTACCTTAAAAACATCTCTCAAGAAACTTTTTTGTTTGACTTGCAAAACCATATTTTTAAATTGAAAACCATTTTTTTTTTTTATTATTTAATATTGAAATTGGAGAAAAACAGCTTTTGAAGACAAACTGTTTTCAACAACAATACTAATTAGGGCTGAATATAACCACCAAAAAGACTAATCCGAGTGAACAGATGTGGAAACGTTAGATCCCTCTTACAAAAGAAAAAATGTATCCAATACCAACCTGATTTAGTCTGGTTTTCCGATTTCCACCTCCTCTCCTCAAAGTTTATAAGAGATTTTCAGAAGCACATCTTTATCTCTCTAAAGGAGTAGAACGTTTAAAACGATGATAATGACAACTAACTTGCACCATTCATTCAGGAACCAAATTCTACCCATCCACAGCAATTAGAAACCAGATGAAAAGGAAAGAATAACTGCTCGGTGGAAAACGGAATTGGGTAGGATCTACAATATTTAAACAGTCATCAAAGATGATAATTCCAATCATTCCTTTCAAAGGATGGCTGACAGCACACAACTACACAATGAAGCTTTTGGACATGTTTATATTTCTCTCTGTTTCTAGCATATTGGACTTCCTCGTATAGGAGGGCCTAGAACCCAAATCAACTCTGTTTACCTCTCTTAGAGAAAATGATACATTTCAATCAAGATAAACAATTACGGTTGAAATAGGTCATGCAGAACTGAATTACAAAAGGGTCAGGGCTGTCAAAGTTAGAAAATGCCAAATGACTATGGAAATTCATAATGCCTCTATGTTGTTGGACCTCTACAACAATAGCTTCCAGTTTGCTTAAACAAATTACAAATGAAGGAAATTAGGAAGTAAATGCTCATCACATGATCCTCAGGGAATCCTAGAATTTGGATCAACTCCAGCAATCCAACTCTAAAACTCATTTCTCAGTGACATAATAAACACTGACAAGAGAAAGAACAGTATGATCATTCAGCTACTGTAACGTTTCAGTCTAACATACAAATTTATCATTTAACAGCTCATGCTTAAAAGTTATGGAAACATAAAGCGGAAACGAAAGACAGTTACACAGTAAAACTTTTATTGCAAAAGAATAAAAGGGAAGGGGGGAGGGGTGAAGGAGGCGAGGAACAAATATGTGAAGAGCAGTGCGCTAAACAGTTTAGGATCCCACATACCCATTTGAAAGATATTTGCTTCCTACGTCATTTCACAAAATACAACTTTTCCTTTCTTGAATCAAGCATCCAAGTTCTCCATTTGAATGCTGCTCTTGAGAGGCACGTACTCCCCAAGATACCCACCAAGATGATCATGCAAAGCAATCTTATCGATTCCCTGATGATGGTAACTCTTACAAACATAGTAAAATACACTCTGCACCAACAAGCCTACCAGATTCACTATCACCAAAACTCCAACCAAAAATCCCCCCACCACGATTCTCCCAAAAACCCCATAACTTTCTCCTCCATGTACTACCACACTTCCGAAAATACCCCCAATCACAGCACAAATAGCCAAATATCCAAAAACCAAAATGAAAGCCATCTTCACCCTCCCTTTCAACAACTCATAGCTCTTCTTCATTGCTGCAAGCCCATAAATCGGTTCAAGCACCGACACCACACTGGCCAAATGCCACAGCGCCGTTATGTAAACATGAACACCCAAAAAGAGCACCAAAATTACCATAAATGCCAAGAACGATAAAAGGGCATTCCGGGTATCAACGGCAATGACAAATATGACCAAGAAAGCAATCAATAAGGCATTGTAGACAAACATCAAGAGAGAAACCCAGGCGAAGGTTATAAAAAGGCGCTTAAAAACCTTGGGTATGGCTGAGATCGTCGAAGAGAAAGAGACCGGCTTTGACGTGTAGAGAGATGCAACTGTAAAGACAACTGCAGCTGTTGATAAAAGAGAGAAGGCAAAGAGGAAGATAAGGTAACAGAACTGAAAGGTCAAGAGGAGGGTCCACTCATGACGGGTTTGGGCCGGGTCGGCTAACGGATGGGATTCGAGTTGAGTTAAGATTGGATGGGTGAAAAGCGAGTGAGCTAAAATGGCAAAAGAAAGAGGAAAAATGAGAGCTAAGGTAATGAGATAGAAGGTTTTTGGGGATCTTTTTGGGATTGAAATTGATTCTCTGAGGATATCTGGTATGGACAAGAACTGCAGCTCTTCCGGGGCCAGATCCATGATGTTTTCAGGGTTATAATCGGGAAATGAAAAGTTGGGAATGCAAGAATTTCAGGGAATCGAAAGAAGGGCTGGAGATTTAGGGGGAGCTCAAGAAGAAAGTGTTCAGATCGTTGTAGAGAAAGACGAAGAGTTAAAAAAGGGAAGTCGGTACGATATCTGGTGACAATTTGAGGGTACTTTGGAGATTTCAGACAACCTCTTTTTCTGTCTTATGTATGAGATCAGAAATGATACAGCCGCTGTCTTTCTGGTATTTTACCATTCGCGACGAAACTACATTTGTTTTGGCTTGAAATTATAATATTGTAGTGTCTTTTTCCAGAATATTAGAGTTATTACTTATTATTTATTAATTAATTTTAAAGTAAATTAAAAATATGATGAGTATGAATCAAACAAAAAAATTAGGCCATGTCATGTGTCCAGCCCATAGCCCATATTAAGTCATTTTTCTTGTCAGTCCATGGGTAAAAAAACCTTAACCTAATTCGACAAGTCGTACGACTCGCCCATTTATAGCTATGGATCATGTTTGCACGTTCATGATGTATTAGGCCCATAAAGTTGGGCCTCAGGAGTGTTCTGGACAATCCGAAAATTTTGGTCCAAGTAGAATACGTCGGGTCTAGCAAAACGCTGTTAGAGCGGGCGAACGATAAATGCCTCCTTCCCCCCCCCACCCCCACCCCTTTTTGGTACCGAGCAAACCGATCTCCCAGAGTGAACAAGCTACGCACAGCAAATTGAGTCGAGGCAAGCTCCTTGTCAGATCTGTAAATGCCTTGATCTTAATCTTTAATTATAGAGGATGAGAAATCCAGATCTATATTTTGTTTCCTCCGATTTCATTGCCTTTTATGTTTCGAACACTTCAAAATGGTAAATGATGTATTTAGTCGTGCTGTTGTTTCTACCGGTATCAATTTCATTGCTTTTTCGTAGAATTCTCTCATTTTATTGGCTTCCAAACGCTGCAATTGAATTATTGATATTTGCATTTATATGAATGTTGCTTTATAGATCTGACGTGTCCAATCTCTTTGCTTATTAGATCTTCTGATTTGCTTTTGTTTTTGTTTTCATATTTGTTGGGTGTTTCGGATCTTCTTAAATTCGTTCCGTTTTTCGTTTATTTTATCTTGATCCCTGCTATTAATTTTTAGTTGTTTTTTTATCCTAACTTCATTTTAATTGTCTACTAGGTTATCTGACAATAGCTTCAATTTGGTAGTTTCTCGGTAGTTTGCTTCTCGATTAATCAAAATGGTATGGATCTTATCCTTTATTTTCATTTCCAATCGTTCTACTTAGTGGAATTTTGACTTTGAGTAAATTATTTGTCAAGTTGTTTTATAATAATATATATGAAATGAACAATGTAATGGTTTCGAAGAAATGCTGAACAGTTCACTACAAGGTTCATTTTCTCTTTTATGCAATGATATGATCATTGTTTTTTTGCTTTATGGCCCTCTATTAACTTGATCTGTACTACCGTCATCATTGTTATTCGGATTGTGTTTTCTGTGGCTTATTTAAGTTTTCTCCAGCATTTCATGGTCACAAAGGATATTAGTTTTGTTGCTTCTTATTCTGTTTTCTTGTAATGCATCTTTCAGTATTTTTTCCCTTATTAAAGGTAACATGTATGGCTACAAGTCGTTTTTTGATTGCCTTTCTTCTGACTTACCTTGTATTTTTTTTTATTTAGGTTGTTCTTGCTGCTTCTATTATAACCAAGTCTGGCAAAGGTGAGTTTCATGCTTGCTCATTCTAGTTGTTCGTCTTGTGTCATGATAATTAAATTGTTGAAGCATGAAATTTGGTTGTCTCACTTACATTTTTTCGCTCTTATTTCAGTGCTTGTCTCCAGGCAGTTTGTGGACATGACCCGGATAAGAATTGAAGGTCTTCTTGCAGCTTTTCCTAAGTTGGTGGGCACAGGAAAGCAACACACATATGTTGAGACTGAGAATGTGCGGTATGTTTATCAACCAATAGAAGCTCTTTATTTGCTTCTTGTGACAAACAAACAGAGCAACATTCTTGAAGATTTGGAGACTTTGAGACTGCTATCCAAGCTGGTATGAGTTCTGATCTTTGATTTCTTTTTTCTATCTTTTTAAAACTTTGAGCATAATAAGTTTTGTAAGAATTTCACATTTGGTTCTTTGTTTCTTTGATCTATCATGAGCTGTTGGAAGTTGACTCGTATCTATAGTTGCTCCTTTACCATATGTGTTTTCAGCTTGTTATTCATTGTCACATTTGTATCTCACGAAGTTTTGCTGTTAGTTGAGGCATTTTCAATTTTTAGCCTTTGTAATATCCTTGTCTCAGCTAAGTAGAACAGAGCATTGACCTGATTCCTTATATTTTTCTAGGTGCCTGAGTATTCTTACTCTCTAGACGAGGAGGGTATTGGCAAGACTGCTTTTGAACTGATCTTTGCTTTTGATGAAGTCATCTGTCTTGGGCACAAGGAAAATGTGACTGTTGCTCAAGTTAAGCAATACTGTGAAATGGAGAGTCATGAAGAGAAGTTGCACAAGCTGGTATTGCAGAGCAAGATTAATGAAACTAAGGACGTTATGAAGCGTAAAGCTAGTGAGATTGAGAAGAGCAAGGTATTTGTTTTGCAATGTTCTTTGCCCTTGTAGTAATCAATCTCTTCTGTTATATACTCTATTGATTCCTGCTAATGTATTCTGCAGATTGATAAGAATAGAGGTGATAAAGGAGGGTTCATGTCAATGGGCTCTGGAAGAATTGAAACTAGCTTTAGTGAATTGAGCATTTCTAGCAGTGGAAGTGGCTTTGGAAGTGGTTCTGGGTTTGGTGGATTGACCACTGATGTTGATTCCTTCTCTACCAAGTCTAAAGGTTGGTCACATTAGTATGCCACCAAATGCCTTGAATTTTGATTTGTTTCTAAGGTTTTTAACAAATTAGTTACACTTGCTTTACTGTAAGTCCATAATTCCAAGTTATTTCTCACTTTTCTGGACATGTTTCATATCAAATGTGTTTCAGAACATTTTCTGACTACATGCTTATATTATTAGGCCGTCAATCTTCATCTGCAACTGCTCCTCCTAAAGGTTTTGGCATGCAGCTTGGTAAATCACAAAAAACAAACCAGTTTCTGGAATCCCTGAAAGCAGAAGGTGAACTGATAGTTGAAGATGTGAAGCCAAAGGCAGGCCAGTCCAGAGTGGCCGCGGCTCCACCTACTGATCCTATTACTCTGGCTGCTGAGGAGAAACTCAACGTCACACTGAAAAGAGATGGCGGAATCAGTAACTTTGATGTTCAAGGGACTTTGTCACTTCAAATTCTTAGCCAGGAAGATGCACTCATCCAAGTTCAGGTAACAGTTTGTTAATCATGTTGATTCCTCTTCATATTTCAGTCAATCACATAATAGTAATAATATTGTCCTTAAAGTGCCATATGCCGTTTCCTAATGCCTTTACGGCATTGAATTTACCATTTTTCTTTCATGCTTTATTTTCAGATTGAAACTGGTGGTAATCCTGGCATTCTCTTCAAGACACATCCTAACATGAACAAGGAATTGTTTTCCAGTGAGAACATTCTGGGGTTGAAGGACCCTAATAGGCCTTTCCCCACTGGTGCAGCTGGGGATGCAGCTGGTGTTGGTCTTTTGAAGTGGAGAATGCAAAGTGCAGATGAGTCAATGGTGCCATTGACCAGTGGGTTTCAAATCTAATGCTACTTATTCTTGGCATGTAATGGCTGTTTATACTTTGATGGTTGATTTGATTTTTTGTTTGTTGCAGTCAACTGCTGGCCTTCGGTTTCTGGAAATGAAACTTATGTCAGCATTGAATATGAAGCTTCAGCCATGTTTGATTTGCGAAATGTGGTGATTTCTGTACCTCTTCCAGCTCTTCGGGAGGCACCAAATGTCAGGCAGATTGATGGTGAATGGAGGTAAATGATTATTATTTCAAGATGTTACTCTAGATGAAAGAAAAATTTTGATTTTTTAGCCCCATGAGATTAATATAATACACTGAATTCAACTCTATGAAGCTGTGTAATCCTGAACTCTTTTGATATATCTTTAGAAGATGTTATGAACAAACATTGGGTGTATCACGAAAATACTATAATGTTGTGTAATATAAAATATTGAAGTTTGGATCAGTTTATATGTGTGCTTTTTTATTTAAGCTTTCATGTTTGTCTTGTAGGTTTGACTCCAGAAATTCCATCTTAGAGTGGTCCATACTTCTCATCGATAACTCCAACCGCAGGTTAGTCCATTTTTTAACACTGCAAAACTTCATGTGTTGGATATTTTTAATATGCTATTGGTTTATAGGTGTTTCTTTCTTTTGTCTTGTTGGCAGTGGATCAATGGAGTTTGTTGTGCCTCCAGCAGACTCATCACTGTTCTTCCCCATTTCTGTCCGGTTTTTAGCCACTAGTACATACAGTGACCTCAAGGTTTGATATGGCATTTTATTTGCTATCGGTCTTTTAAACTTGGGATATTGTGGCTGGATCATATATGTGGAGGCTTCCAGTGCCTCATGCTTGTGTCACCTAAATTGTGCTGTTAAACTTTCTAATTACTTAAATCCCATGATCTTGCTATTTTTAAGTGCAGAAAAGGTTATTCCTTTACCCTGTCAAATTATTGCCCCAGATTGACTTAATTGGAGAGAATTATTGGTGCAGGTTGTCAACATCATTCCCCTGAGGGGTGGAGCTCCTCCCAAGTTCTCCCAGAGTACAAATTTGATCACAGAGAAATACCAAGTTGTGTGAATGATACTCAAAGGCTAATAATAGATTGTGAGTTTCTCGTGCACTTTCAGTGAAAGTTCATTCTTATAAGCTAGTTCAATGATTGAAACAGCAGCGCTTTTTTTTTTTTTTTCGTCTTTATAAAAATTTTGAGATGACTGATGCTGAACTTGCAAATTTATTGTTCTAAAATTCTTTTTCTATTATAGTATATAGTATTGTTTGAGCATCTTTGCCACTAACGATTGATGTGCTATTTTTTTTCCTCTATTATATATTTTGCTGGTGTCTTTGGGTTCAGTGGTTTTATTAGGTTTATTAATCAATTGCTGTGTTATATTATGTAGTAGCAGTAACCCCGTGTCCAATTCTACCCGCTTCCTTTCTTCCATGATCTTTTTTGTTATTTATTTATTTATTTATTTTTGTTCTTTTCCTCCTGGATATGTGTAAGGAACTAACGTTCGATACAAATGAGATTTTAATTTCTATAAAATGAATAACGGGACAACGACAGTTAAGTATAATGAATAACCTATGACCTCAGAATTTTTATCGCTTCCTTCGTACGCATTCTCTTTGTTTGTGTGATTCTCTGAGCACAAATATCTTCCAAACAAGAAAAGAGCAGCAATGATATTGTTAAGGACATGACGCTATAGCTTGAACATAGTACATGGCATAATTCATCAATCAAAGTCACATAAACAAATAGGAGTAAGGTTCGTTATTAAATTAATAAGTAAATTACCCTCAAATTTACATTGGAAATTTGCATGGATAGACCAAGTATTTTATCAGCTCATTATTTCTAAATATTATAATATATCTTTTATAAAGTGCTAGTAGCTTTTTTTTTTAAATTTAAATCATAAAACTAATTTAATCAAAATGAAACATCGGTAAGCTAAATTCTCATAAAGATAAATGCTATTGTAATAACAAAATAAAAATAGCATACCTATCTTAAAAAATGGGATTGGTATTTTTACTCATAAAATATATGGGCAGGTAGATATAAAAATAAAAAATTTTGATTATATCCATACAAATAGTAAGATAACGTGAGAATACGGTTGCTAGCACTACGAGAATTGTAATTTACACATTAGCCTTGCCTTAAAAACATGATCTCTCAATTGAGGCAGACATTGAAAGAAAGTGTTACATATTAATAAATTGTGAGAAAGGGATAGAGAACGACAAAATTGACATTCGAAATGTTTTTCTGGTCATATATTCTTTTAATTGAAGGAAAATAAACTACATATAGAAAATAAAAAAAATAAAAAAAAACTGTTTTAAAAAATTACTCAAGGCAGACCCTGATCAATAATCTCATCATCACTTGGACAAATAATTAGTTTTGATTTTTCGATAATAATAGAAAAGAAGAAAAAAAATAGTACTTAATTTATAATAAAATAGTGTTAAAAAGATAAAGCATATAGTTAATCGAGTTTGGAGATAATTTATTGTGAAGTTCTATATATATATATATATATATATATATATTGACCATACCCGCATATAACATTTTCTTGTCTCTTAAATTCTTTATTATTATTATTATTATTTTTTTAAGAAGAAACATTTTTTCATTGCTTAACGGTTGTTACATTCAGACTCAATAATGGGTTGAATCATGGGCGGGGCATTCCTCGACCTAATACAAATCCAATCTAGATATAAGGGTATGTTTAGCTTGCTTATGTGCTGCTTCATTGGACTTGCGCTTGGCCTGCTTGACTTTGACCGATCGAAGACTGTCGAAATTTGCGAGCTTTGTCCAGGATGTGGCCAACATATCACAAATCTTTCCCCTGCTCATTCAATGCATTGGCTATTCGTAATGTATCACCTTCTAATACAATTGTTGGAGCCCCAGGTCGTCAGCCAACTCCAGCGCCCTTACTGCTGCAGATGCTTCTATTACAAGAGCGTCTTCAACTCCCTCTAATATGGTGGATGATGTTCTAACTTCCAACTACAGCACCAACACTCTTAAAATCTTAATTAATTTCACGCATTCTATAAAATGACAAATTTTATTGTGAATATTGTATTTCAACAAAATCATATATAATTCACCAAAATTATTTTAACAAAAGCAACTCATTATCTGTCTTCTTTTTTAAAGGATGAAAACTAGAAAGCCAACAACCAGAATCTCTTCACCTTCTTCTCCTTCACTTTATCCTTACTACCCAACTACTCTAACTCAACAACAAACTCTTGTTTTGTTTTCCAATATGGTGCGAAAATCCTCTTTTTCAAACAAACCCTAATCGCCATCCTCGTTTCCCTCCTCCGACGTTCGGATTTCCCACAAACAAAAAACGGCTCCGATTTTTCCAAGAAAGTCAACGTCTTTATGTATGATCTCCCTTGAGATTTGCACGTGGCGGCTTCCCCCGGTTGCTGACGTCACCACCCTAAACTACCCGCGTCGCCAACACATCCACGAATAGTTCCTCTCCGTCCATCCCGATGTTTGATAGGAGAGAGGAAATAAAAATAAAAATGATAATAGGAAAGACTAAAATTACAAAATTTTTATAAGATAAAATGGTCATGCACGTATTTTTTTTTTTTTAATTTCTGATCATAAGAAATAGCTATTATAATGAGAAAAGGGACCTCATGAGAAACAAGAGTTGAATGGCTATTCATCAGAATAGTTATTCTGCCAACCAAACCATGTGCATTATCATTGAGTGTTAACCATAAAATAATAGGAAATGAAATATTCATTCCATCGACCAAACAGCCTGTTAGGGTTAAACACTCTAATTAAGTATAATGTTTAATTGCATTATTATATGAAGAGAAAACTTTGTTTCTTCTGCTTAAATTTTAGCAAAATTTTCTTTGCTTTTGGTTGAAATAAGACTTTTGCAAATTGACTTCTTAAATGACAATAATCACAATTCATATCCATTTTGTGTACTCCATACGTGTTAAATTTAAAATTTTTGTTTGTTTCTAAAAATGAAACTTATGCCAGCATTGAATAGGAAGCTTCAGCCCTGTCCAATTAATGCCCCAGATTGACTTAATTGGAGAATATTATTGGTGTAGGTTATTAACATCGTTACCCCGAGAAGTGGAGTTCTTACCAAATTCTCTCAAGATATCTCATATTTAATAATTTCAAATACAATAAGATAATATGATACAAAAAATAAATATGAAAATGATAAAATTTAAAATTTTAATAATAATTATATATGAATTTAATAAAATAATTAAAAATACATTTCATTTAAGTACTGATTGACAAGATAACTTTTACATTTTTTTTTCTTCAATACTTTGACATAATGCCAAAAAATTATAGGTAGTAAAAAAGATTCTTTCGTTCATGAGCTCTTCTGAATTAATTTAATATTTACGATAAATTTTTATTTTTATTTGTCTTTCTAATAAATTTATTTTACATTCTGATCTATGAAAAATTATTATTTATTATTTATTTATTTATTTATTGTATTCATCAATTATTATTTACAAACTCTTAAAATTAATACACTTGTCACAAATATTAAGTCAAAAACATGTGAGGTAAGGAGACAAAAATTGTTAAAACATTTAGTTTAAATTCAATTATTATGTTTCTATCAATTAAAATTTTTTCTTTTTAAAGAATTTAAGCTTTATCTTAAGAATTTTTTAAAATGATAAATTAAGTAGGTGATCAATCATGTGTAAAAAAATTGATAGCAATTCTGTTTTATATCTAGCAAGCAAATATTCAAATTTATACATTATGAAATTTGTTAATTACTTAAGTATTTTAATTTGGAAGTAAAGAAATTTGAACCTTACTTTGTGAATTTTTCTTGTTAAAAAAATTATTATAACCTACATATCTTCACACAAGTAATTTGTTTTTTTTTTTTGTTTAATTATTTTTTATTGAATGGCACTTCCTTAAAAGACAGGGATGGATTAATGCTGAGAAAATAGTAACACATTGTAGTTCTAATGAATTCATAACACTATCACTGCATCTTCTTGACGCAATAACATTAAGCTATGTATTGAATTAATAGGAAAGAAATGGAGTTTTTTTGGTGAAATTTGTAAAATTTTTTTATTAAGAATGATTAAATAAAAATTAAAATCGAAAATCAAAAATCAAAATTAATAGATTAAAATATCTTGTTATATAAATTGAATTATAGATGATATTTTTAATAATTTTATTATATATTATTAATCTTCACATCTCTTTCTTTTATCAACATTTTCATCAATTGATATGTTTTCACAAATAATTGAAATTTAATTTTTTTGATCAACTCTATTAATTTATTGATTTAAATTTTTCATTAAAATTTTTATTAAATTATTTTTGTAAATAAAAACTTCACAGAGTTCCTCCTTTGTTATGAATTATAATAAGGCTAATTTTTTTTTAATCTTTTTTTAAGTTTCTACATTTAAAATTATAAAATTTTGTTTTGCTCCATATAAAAGAACAAAAAAAAAGGAAGGTTAAGAAACCAGCTGGCAACGTAAAATTTTATAAGACTATTGTGTCCATGAAGTTTTAAAACCCGATTCCTTCTAAAAGTCTGAAATTAGTGCATCTTCAAACCTTGTCTTTGGAAAAATCTTAGCGATTAGTATCTCCGAATGTCTACTAGCTATCGACATGCAAAACTGCAAGAATCCAAAGGAGACCATGGTAGGACAAAAAAAGGCGAAGATCCCAACAAGAAACTGCCACCATCCGCAGGTTGCCATGTTAGTAAAAAAAACGGCAGTAGTCATCAGCCACCCACTGTTAGTCATCCAAGATTGAATACTAATGCACTTACGGTGAGTAAAATACTAAGACTAAATTTTTCTCTATTTTTGACTATTTGATTATTTTTATCGTGATCATGGAGGTAAATCAGGACAACAAAGATCTTCAGCTATTCAAACATTTAGCCGATGATCGTAATAAAGTGAGTCCTAATCACTTACAGTGAGTAAAGCAGAATAAGGCTATATTTTTCTCTGACTAATTTTATCGTGATCAGAAAAAGAAGGTAAATAACAACGGAGGTCATCAGCCACCTAAAAATTTCGCTAATAGTCATCCAAGATTGAATACTAATTCTCTTAAGGTGAGGAAAACATGTATAATAAAGAGTAAGACTAAATTTTTCTCCATTTTCGATTATTTGACTACTTTTATCTTGATCAGGGAAAGGAGGTAAACAACAGCGCTGGTCATCAACTACCCAAAAATTTCGCTAATAGTCATCCAAGATTGAATACTAATTCTCTTACGGCGAGAAAAGTACATATAACAAAGAGTAAGACTATTTTTCTCCATTTTTGATTATCTGACTATTTTTATCATGATCAGGGATGGGAGGTAAATAAGGACGTACAAGGAAGCTTCGATCGATTTCATAGTTGTTGTCAAACTAATTTTAGTATTTTTTTATATGGAGATGGTTGTAAAAATAACTTCGAATTCATATCTTATTTGTTGATGTGACAAGCATAAGCCCACATCTGAAAAAACAAAAACAAACAAAAACACTTCCCTAACTTCATATTCAAACAGAAAGTGCAGAAAGAATCAAAACAGAAAAGCACCCACAATATGCATCAAAATTAAAACAATTTATAGCCAATTGATGAGATGAGACAGAAATCACCATCTTGCCCTAAACTTAGAAAAATTGATCCAATCATGCTCATGTATAGAAAATAAGACAAATCACAACTTCGAAAAACTACCATATCCAACCGGTTCCAAACTCAAAACATAAAAAGTGTGTTTCGATACCTGACTTTTAAGGGAGACACCTACATCTGTAGCGATCAACTCTTTCAATCTCTCATCCTGACAATCATATTCATAATTTGCATAGAAACCCAACATTTTCCCAAGATTTCATTGGTTCGAGCCTCCTTGGTCCACTCTATGGAGATTGAAAATCACCATCAGACAGCCATTTATTAGCAAAACAATCTCATTGATTTTCTTGATTCGGAGTGGTTTCAATTTTTCATCTTTCCTTTCCTAACACCTTTTCTTTTTGAGAAAGTTTTTTGAATAAAGCTTCTGCAATGTCATCCAATAAACTTACTTTCGACACTTTGGTTTGAAAAAGTTCAAGGGAAACTAGAAGAAAACATAAACGGGCATAAATTTACAAATTGTAACTTAACCATTAGATTTGTTAGGAAAATGGGGTCCAGTCCCATATAAGTGGTTTTGGACCAAGTAAAGGCCATGGGCCTTGATCTTTTATTTTACACAGAGCCCTAGCTACTTAATAAAAAAGAGGTGGGGTTGTTTAAGGTGTGTGTCGACAACCAAGCAGAGAAAGAAGAAAAGCCAGGAAAAACAGAGAGAGAAAAAGGAGAAAGGAGAGTTGGTTAAACGGAAGTCGATCCGTGGTCCGATTGAGTTGGAACCTTGTCAGGAGGTTTATGATTCAAAGTTATACATTCTGAACGGTGAAGATCGGGTTTGAAGCTCTCTAGGAACAAATCCAGGGTGTATTTGTTGAGTCACTTATTTGGTGAGATTTCTCCAATTGTTTCTCTAGTTGTTGATTAGCTATAGTTTTAGCTAGAGAAGAACTTTGTATAACTATTATTTGATAGTGAAGATTTTTCTGGTGGCCCATGGTTTTTCCCTTTACACTGGAGGGTTTTTCACGTAAATCTTGGTGTGCTTTATTTTTCCTGCGCATTTGATTATTGATTGTTGTCTATTGCTTCTGTATTATTGTGATTATTGCTTCAGGCGCAACAAGTGGTATCAGAGTGAGAGTTATTTTGAGACATCGATACAGAAGCAACCCAGGATAGAAGTAAATTCTGTTTGAGATCATGGAGGGTGATACAGGTTCCATGATAAAATTGACAGTATCAAATTATTCAATTTGGAAGCCTATGATGGAGGATCATCTATACTGCAAAGATTTGTATGAGCCAGTATTGGGTGATTCGGCTAAACCAGCAGATATGAAAGATGAAAGCTGGAAGAAGCTAGGTAGAAAGACGTTGGCTACAATAAAAAAATGGGTTGATATCAGCGTGTTCCATCATGTAGCGTAGGAATCAGATGCTCACATTGTTTGGAAAAAATTGACAGCATTATATGAAAGAAAAACAGGTATGAATAAAGTTATGCTTGTTAAAAAGATTACAACTTTACAGTACAGGGATGGACGATCTGTTACAGAGCACTTGAGTGATTTTCAAGATATATTTAATCGGATGACTACTATGAAACTTAAGATGGATGATGAAATGAAGGCATTATTTCTTTTGGGTTCATTGCCAGACAGCTAGAATACTCTAGTTGTGATTGTTCTTAATTCAGCTCCTGATTATAAGGTGACATTGGAGATGGTAAAGGACAGTATGCTTAATGAAAAAGCGAGGCGAAAAGATGTAGACCCTGGGAATCAAGCTCTGGTCACAGAGAACAGAGGTAGAAACATCGACAGAGGTCAGGACTCAAAAGGTCGTGGTAAGTCTAAACATAGATCCAAGTCTAGAGGTAAAGTGAAGTGTTTCTATTGTGGTAAGGCGGGTCATATAAAACAAAACTGTAGAATCTTGAAGCAAGAGCGAAAAGATGAAAAAGGCAAGAGTTCAGATGATGACAATGTTACAGCAGTGAATTCAGATAGTGATTCAGTTACTTTGATTTGTACACATGGTGATTGTAATCATGTTAGTGATCCCGGCATTGAGTGGATAGTTGACACAGGAGCGGCATATCATTGTGTTTCTAAGAGAGAGTTGTTTACAACTTACAAAGCAGGAGACTTTGGTTGTACTAAGATGGGAAACAAGAGTGTGTCACAGATTGTTGGGATTGGTGATATTGTTGTACAAACTAGTACAAGCTGCATGTTGACTTTGAGGGATGTCAGACACATTTCAGATATGAGAATGAACTTGCTTGCTATTAATGTCCTTGATAAGGAGGGATATGAAAGCCGACAAAAGAATGGATAATGAAAGCTTCTCAAAGGATCTATGATAGTTACAAGGGAAAAATTATGCTGCACAATGTATAAGACATGGATGCAATTGAACGGTAACCAGGTAAATACCGTTGAAAATGATGCTTCAGCAAACTTGTGGCACAAGAGGCTGGCACACATGAGTGAAAAAGGGTTACAGGTTTTGGCAAGGCAGTCTCTCATTCCCTTGACCAAAGGTATGTCTCTTGATTCATGTGATTATTGTTTGTTTGGTAAGCATCATAGAGTTTCTTTTCGTAAAAGTTCTCAGAGAAAAGAAAATAGATTGGAATTAATTTATTCTGACGTATGTGGTCCCATTGAGGTTGAGTCATTAGGTGGTAGCAGATACTTTGTTACTTTTATTGATGATGCTTCACGTAAGACTTGAGTGTATATGTTGAAATATAAAAGTCAGGTACTGCAGTATTTTTAAAAATTTCATGCCATGGTTGAAAGGATGACAGGGTTACCCTTGAAGTGTATTCGAACTGATAATGGTGGGGAATACACATCTAAAGGCTTTGAAGAGTATTGCTCAAAGCATGGAATTAGGCATGAGATGACAGAACCTGGAACACCGCAGCATAATGGTATAGCTGAAAGAATGAATCGTACCATTGTAGAAAAAGTCAGATGTATGTTTGTAATTCTCTACAACTAGTGAATTTTGTTTTTCATCCGTGGATATAAGTCAGTTGGACCGAACCACGTTAAATTATTATCTTTTGTGTATTTGATTTATTGTTTGATTTCGTTTCTGCTAGTGTGATTAGATTTGAGGCTTTTAGCCTAACACTCATTACTTTGATTGTTGAGCAAAAACTCAACATCACACTGAAAAGAGATAATGGAATCAGTAACTTTGATGTTCAAGGGATTTTGCCACTTCAAATTCTTAGCCACGTAGACGTACTTATCCAAGTTCAGGGAATAATTAATCATGCTGACTCCTCTTTATATTTCAGTCTATTATGCCTAAGTTAACCGATAAATGGCCAGAGCTTATCCAATGCATCAAGACTCTCGAGTCGCCTAGGCAAGGTATGCCCAAACAACCACATCATTTGTTCTAAAGAGAAGACTCGCCACTTATCAATAAAGGACCTGTCCAAAACCTCACTAATGGCTTGTCGAGGCAACCATTTTAGAATTGACCAATAGACCACTAATTTACCTTGAATTATTAAATGCCTCACCATAATCATTAAATACAATCCACATCTATTTGAAATCATCAAATGTAATTTTTATCCATTCAAATAGATCTTCCTCAAGCTATATGCTGACATTTTCTTAACTATCAATCGTCTTAGTCAAATCATCATTCTTGTCTCACATAAGAGTATCATAACATATAGATCCATGTACCTATCGCTAAACATGGATTAGAGGCGTCGTCACTAATCTTTTTTATTTATGTGTGATTGGTCACTTGAAATGGATTCTGATCTGTGAAACCAGATTTTAGGTTTGGAAGTATGATTACGTATAAGGAAGGTTATAGCACCTTCACGGCACCCATTCAAATGATGGTGCTAGTTTGATTTCAAATTATCAAAGCCTTGATCCTATTTGTAATTTACCAAATTATTTAGTATTGAAAATTAGTCTTAAAATTATCTAAATAGTTTGATAGCAATTTAAGATAATTCTCTCACCTTAAGAGCATTCATAGAGACTAGTGTCTCACTCTAAAAAGGCTCATCATCAAATTTATTAAAGTATTTTAGTCAAAAAAATTAGTAAAGTCTCTCACTAGTTTGGTAGAACTTACTTTAAAACATATCTTTCAATAGTTTAGTGAGATCTTATCATAAAAATATTTGTAAAATTTTTTGAGAATTTCATTAAATCTCCCAATAGTTTGATAAAATTTAATTTGAAGCAATCCTCCAATAGTTTAGATGATGAAATTATTTTTAATTTTTTTATTTTTTGAAAATTGATTTATAAAATTTTTCAATAGTTTAGTGGATTCCATAAATTTACTTAAAAAGATTTTTTTATTTTTTCCTTTTGTAAAAAAGAAACTTATTTGAAAAGATTTTTTAGTACAACTTATTCAAAAATATTTTTTTCTTATTTATTATATATATATTTAAAAAGACTCATTTGAACAAATTTTTATGCTTTATTTTCCCAAAAGAAAAGATTTTTTAAATAAAATATTGAATTACTAAATATAAATGAATAAATAAACCAGTAAAATAACACAAAAAATAACTAAAAAATAAATTAAAACATAAATAAAGAAAGAAAATAAAAAAAATGAAATGAAAAAAGAAAAACCTGCGTTCGGGTCAGGTCAATACTAGGGTCAACGCGCGAATCCTTGTTAGGTCACTCGCGTAACTGGGTTCTCCAAAATGGTATCATTTTGACACCCTATAAAAGTCACATTTCTGTATTTTTGCTTAGAACCCTCTTGCTTTCCCACTCTCTAGACCAAGAAGCTCTGACTTCTCTCTAGAAATTCTCCAAGAATATTGTCAGAGATTCAACTAAAAACTAAAAAACTCATCGATTTTTAAAAAAGTTACTAAAAAATTCAATCGAAAACAAGAAACCACCCAATTTCTAGAAAATTGGTCAGAATATGGCTGAAAAATTCAACATTTCGTTGAAAAACTCATCAAAAAATTCATAGTTCATAAAAAACCCAATTTTTTTTAGAAAATTCCCATATTACTTCAAATTTTGCTCAAATCCTTTTAAACACCTCCAGAAACCTAAATCTAAACCCCGAAACCCAAATCTAAACCCAAAAATTTCAAACGAACTAGAATTCTTAAAGATAAAAAATCTAGAAACTCCCTATTGTCTAGAGCTGCAACAACCAAAATTTTTTTCACCAATCTCCCGTTCTCACCTAAAATCCACACTGTGTTCCTCTGTAAATACTAGTTGAATTTATAGGCAACCTTAGAACAAATTTTAAGAAATAGACAGAATCAATCCTAGGCTTGAATACTAGGATTGGATTTTACCATAACCCCAAATTAGGTCTAAGTTCTTCACTAATTTTCTAGATTAAATTTGTAACCCCTTTGATTATGAATTAAAGCCTTTGATTGCATTGAATTCCCAAATTTCAGTTTCTTGGATCACCGGTCATGAAGAAAGGAAAAAGAAAAAAAATAAAAATAAAAATAAATAATAAAATATAATAATAATGATAATAATAATAAAATATAATAATAATGATGATATAATATAATATAAACTATATTATAATAATAATATAGTATACCATGCTATAGTAATAATAATAAATTAATAAAAATTCACCTCTGACATAGATGGTTGTCTACAAAAAGGTAAAGAAAAGCTAGGTATGTAAGGTAACTAAGAACTAAGCCCATCACACTTTCTGTAAGCTTTCTCTCTCTTAAAACTTCCTTCACACACTTCATTATTTTCTATCTTTTTATCTTATTCCCTAAACCTACCTCAAGTAATATACTGACTTAAATGTCAGAGTGCATCCCAAAGTGACAACTCTGGCGTCCCTTGACCATGCTTTTTAGCTGCAGGTTATGGTTATCTTCCATTCCTATAACACCTCCTCTTTCCAACTAAGACATCCTGAAAATACCATCAACATAATCAATCACATAATATTAATAATATTGTCTTTAAAGTGCAATATACATTTTTCCTAATTCTTTTATAGCATTGAATTTATCATTTTTTTCCATGCATTATTATCATATTGAAACTAGGTGCAATCCTAGCATTCTCTTTAAGACACATCCTGATATGAACAAGAAATTGTTTTCCAATGAGAACATTCTAGGGTTACCTTAATAAGTCTTTCTTTCAACCAACTAGGGATGTAGCTGGTGTTGGTCATTTGAAATGGAGAATGTAAAGTGTAAATGAGTTAATGGTGCCATTGACTAGTGGGTTTCAAATCTAATATTGGTTATTCTTGGTACGTAAATTTTTGTTTATGCTTTGACGATTGATTTGATTTTTTGTATGTTGAAGTTTGTATAAACCTTATTTAGTTTGGGGCCAAAACCAATTGGGTTCTGACTCAATTCAAGCCTAATTGTTGAATTTTGGTTTACATATATATTTTTAATATAATTTTTTTATCCTTTTATTATATTTTTATTATATTTATTTGTATACATATATATAATTTTATTTATCTTTATTGTTTATTTATTTATTTATTTATTTTACTTGTTGATTATCTTCATTTATATTAGTCCATTATATTTATCTTGTTTTTCCATACATTTATCGGATTATTTCAAACAAAAAAAAGAAAGAAAAAAACTAAAAGTTTGAAATTAGGCTTGGTGGTAATTGTTATCAGGAAAGTATGGGATTAGGCATTAATCCTTAGCTTCTTGAATTGAATTAGAACTAATTTGAAACTCTTTTAGTTTTGCCCTATAATTAGACTAATATTCTAGATGAAAAAACACATAGAAAACAAATATAAAAAAATTGAGCAAAGACAACCCTACCAACAAAATCCAAGCAAACTCCAACAAGTCCTTTGTACCAAGTCCTCATACCCATTCCCTATTGTCACGATTCCCATCAGTTGACAACAACCCACAACCATTAACCCCAACCATCGACACTTTCACTAGTCAACAAAATCATACCACCTTTATCACTCTACACACCATATACACAGTCACCATTGATAGACCAACTTATTGACTTAAGCTCTGTATCATTAACACCAGACCTATCTAGCCAAACCTAAAGGCAGCTCAATTCTTAATCACCATCTTCACTCAAAATTTCACCTTACTCTACCATAGCTCCATCACTAACCGATTTTCTTTGCCATTGTCATCACTATCATAATTCCATTACCATTCTTACTTTATTTGCCATTGTCGTCACCACCACAGCTCGATCACTAAAATTTTCATCAACTTTTAGCCATCATACTCAATCTTGAACTGTGCTCATTTCAAAGCTATTGTTAAAGCTTAGTTAGAAAATTGAGGTAAGAAATAAAGTCAAAAAGGCTATTTTGGGCAATGGTAACAGTGGAGGAAGTTTGAAATTGTAATGGTGGCAAGAGGCTTGGTTGTAGTAGCGAGCAACAGTTCAAGAAAGATTTTTAGAGGTTATTTAGGAAGGGAGAAAAAGCAGCTTGATGTTTAGCTTAGAAGAAAGAAAGAAAAAAGAAGAAGTTAGGAAACAAAAGAAATAGGTGGAGCTAGTGGTTTATTTTTCATGAAAAGAAATAGCTATTGAAAACTAAAGATCAAAGCTTATTTGGAGGCTGAGAAACATGAATAGAGTGAAGAAAAGATGAAAGACCTTTGTAAAATTGATTTAATCTTCAATTATTAACTTGGGCTGAAGACTAGTTCCATTTGTTTGGCTCATAAATCATTTGGAACAATTTTGGTTTGTGTTTTAACCCAAATTTTGGTAATTATCTTTCTTCATTTTTTATTTTATTCACTTGCTTATATATTCATTTTTTTTTATTGTTAGAATTTTTAGATTAGGAATATATTTATAAATTGTTTTAAAATAGATAAAAATTCAAAATAAAAGTATATATTTTTTTAGAGGCATAAAATCTTACAAACATATTTGAATATTTTATTGGTTTGAAAAAAAAGTTTTGAAAAATAAATTTATGAAATTCCTATCAACATATTAGAAGATTTTTGTTGAAAAAAAGTTTTTTATTCTAAAAAAACAAAAATAAGAACCTTAAGAATATATTGAAGGGTTTGTGATTTTTTTTAAATATAAAAAAAGGTTTTAACAACATATTTGAAAACCATATGATTTTTAACGAAAATTAAATTAAAAAATAGTTTCCATAAAATCCTAGCAACATATTGAAAAATAATTTTGACAGAAAACCTTACCCATATATTAAAAATATTTTTGAAAAATGATTTTTTAAAAAATTAAGTTTTGAATCTCCAATAATAGAATTACTAAAAACATTGTAAATAGTAATTTTCATGTAAATTCCTAAGTGAAAAATCATATCTTAATTTTACCAACATATTATAGAATTTAGATCAAAATTGGTTCTAAATTCCATTTGGCAATGAATGAGAGTTTTGTAAAAAATGTGAATGAAGTCGACAACAGAGTATTTTCAAAGCATGACAAATAGTTTTCTTAAATACTCTTTGTAGATACCTTATTTATCTAGGCTCGAATCAATTAGGTCCAGTCCAATGGAGTCAAATTATTAAGCCTAATTACTCATTGGCTTGTTTATTTATTATTTATTATTTATTTTATTCTAGATTTTATCTTTTCTTGATTATTTATGTGTTTTGTTGTTTTTACATTTATGTCTTTTATTTATCTTTAGGTTGTAGTATTATTAGATTAGGTGATAGTGATAATAGTAAGAAAAAAAAATAAAACTAATAAAAATTTCAATTGTGAATTGGGGTTGGTAGGGTTACAGATAAATTCAATCTATCTAAGATAAATCTTATGTTTTTTGAAAATATGAAAATCCTATCAAAGGGGGAGTTAGGGTTAATTAGAAACTCTTCTTATTATATCCTATAAATACTCATTGATCAGAGGCAACAAATACATAAAAAATACACAGAAGAGAGAAAACACAAAGATCACAAAAACACAGATACAGAAAAGCAAAAAAAAAAACACCCACAAAAGCAGTCAAAAGTTTGTATGGATTTTTAGGTTTGAAAAACAAAAAAAAAATGGCAGCTTTTTTCTAGAAATTTTTTGAAAAATTTTTATATTTCAGTGAAATTTTTTACAACTGAATATTTCGACAAGATTTTAGCTAGCTTCTTAGATTCTAACAGCTTCCTAGTTTCCAACATCACATTTCCAGAAATCAACAAACTTTCAATGAATTTTTGGTGAACGAACATAGATTCTAGCAAGATTTTTCAAAATTCGATGAATGTTCAACCAGTGTTCTTGAAGAAACTAGAAAGAGAAAGAAAGGAAAGAGAATAAGAAAAAGATAGGGAAAGAGAAATTTGAAGAAGAAAGACTGGAGTCGATCTTTTATACTGACCTTAAACCATGTCGTTTTCGCCTTAATAAATCGCTAGAATCGACGCATTTTGCCAATAGGTGACCCGACCTGAGCGCAACTCGCTTCTGTTGATCGGTGTTTCAACTGACTCCGTTAGCCAAGTCAAGCCATGAGCCATGTTGTTCTAGCCACTTCCCCTACTTAAAACCGAGTTGTGCCACAGCCACCGAAGCCAAGCTGTTCCTATTTTTTTATTTTTTTTAATCTAAATTAATTTATTTGTTTATTTATTTTTAAAGTATTTTTTACATGATTAAATTTTAGAAAAAAATAAAAATTATAAAACAAAATAAAATATTTTTTAGAATAAATAATAATTATCCAATGATAAAATTTTTAGAAATTTTAAATGATAAATTTCTATAAATTTTTTAGGTGAGAAAATTTTTTTTCCTAAATGGTAGAATAATTTAGATAAAATTTCAATAATAATTAATTTTATTTTTAAAAAAAAGAAAAAAAAATAATAATAAGTTAAAATAAAAATTTTTGGTTGAAAATATTTGATAATTATCTAATAATGAGATTCTTAAAAATTTCAAATGGTAAATTTTTAAAAAATCTCTAAGTGAAAAATTTCTTTAAATTTGTCCCAAATGATGGAAGAATTTAAATGAAATTTCAAGAAAATAATTGTCATATTATAAACTTTTCAAAGATAAAAAAAATTTGTAAATAGGCCCAAATGGTGAAAATTTTAAAAATTAAAAAAAAAAAATTTCTAAATCAAAAAAAAAAATTTAAAAGAGTACTCAGTGACAATCTTTTGCTCTTGCAAAACGTAAGTAACATGTGATAAAATTAAGAGTTGACGAGGATGATAGAGCCAACAAGGATGACAATGTGGGGTTGAGAAGAAACTTTAATATTGATAAAAATACAAGCAAGGTGCTAAAGGAAATTGGTAGTACAGATGATCCAAAAGAGTTAATAATGGCGTTACCTCGTACACGCTATGAAGCCAATGATTAGTCAATTATTGTGAGTATGTGGTGTAAGAATAGTAGTTACTAGAATAACAACTATCAAGATTATATTATGGGTTGTAATTCACGAATTATGAGTATAATTGTCATGTACATGCACATTTTTAGCATTAACTAAAAATCACAATTTCTTTACTCTCATATCTCTCTTTTCTAGTTTTAACATTCTTATTTTTAGTCTATTTCTTTCTTTTTTTCTTCAAATATATTTGGTTAATTTAATAGCATTATTCTATTATATAACACTTACTTTTGAATAAATGTAAATCTCACAAAGGTACATCATCAGGCTGATCTGAAGTTGAATTTTCAACATCAATTTCATTTATCATTCCTTAAGAGTTTGATGGCAAACGAGCATTTATATCAATCCTAATGTTGGTTATTGTTGCATTGAATAAGTTCTAATAAAAAAAGTAAGTTTTCTCTGAATATGTCTGCTAAAACAACGTCTACAGTTATACCTCTCTCTCTAAGAAAATCAAAGCTATTTGTGTATTTCTTCCTTGAAGCTTACCAAAATACAATCCTAAGTGTTAAGAGGGAAAAAATATTTTATATTTGAGCTTCATCAACAAGAGAAAAGATTAGAAATAAGAAATGTCTCCAAATTAATTGACAATATTTGCTTTTTAATTGAGTAATTTGACTTATTCATCACTTTCATTCAAACAAAATATGTATGAAACATCTATAAAATCCTATTATAATAACATTCTAATCATGTAACAATATTTGATAAACATGTTATAAACTAATATATAAAAAAAATAAAAATATAAACACAAGCTAAACACCATATACAACTTACCAAAAGCAACATCCATTGTGCATTAAACAAATAAACTAACAACCAAAGCCTCCACATAAATGATTTAAAGTAGGAAAACACCTAAGACAAGCCAAGAAAAAGTTCAGCCATGGTAGAAGAACGCTTGGCTGAACCTCCAACTTGATTTCAATAATGGATTTTGTGTATTTGATCACTTGATTCTTTAGATTTCAAATCCAACTATGATTTAGTTGGTTGAATTTTGAACCAAAGATTGAATAAAAAAAAAAACTATAATCTTTCAAAAAAATTAAAAAAAAAAAGAAAACTAATATGAAAATATTATAAAAATGTGATGAGAATGTAATGAAATACAAGAAAAGATAATAGACATTCTACCTTCCTTTAAGCCTCCTTCAACTTTCATTTTTTTCCCTTTTTTCTTAGGTTTTTCTCCTCCTCTATTTCATGTGCAGCTCTTCCTCTTTTTTGCTTAAACAATGACTTCCCACATGGAAAATAGTACCCTAAGATTGAATGTTAGCCCTTAGATTATAAATGCATTTAATCGTCCAAATTATTCCTTTATTTTCTTTGCAAGAATCTAGTTTTCACCATTGGATTAAAGTCCCCAATATCATCCTATGGTCCAGAATGTTCATTGCTAAAAATTGTAATTTTAATATTATTGGGTTTAAGTGAAAAGACCATTTTACCTCTATTATAAAATTTTTTATTTCTAGGCATTTTCTTAGAAATTAGAGCTTTCTTTTTTTTTGTGATTTTAAAACACCAAAAATCATAAAATAATATAAAAATGAGATTTAAAAATTTTTGTGAAAAATCGACCTCGAAAAGATTAAATTATAAAATTATCCTTAAAAGGTATTTTAGTAATGTAATACATTTTAAGGTACGATCAAGATTTTTAATGTTTCAAAAATCATCACATACTATTAAATCATAATCTGAAACTTTTCGTGAAATTTTAACTTTATGAAGGTCAAATTACAAAAATACCCATTAAGGCATTTTTGTAAGGTATTTTCGTAATGTCACACCTCCCAAGGTGTGACCCTTTTTTTAATGCATCAAAAGTTATTAAAAAATATTTAATTATGATCTTAAAGTTTTCACGAAAATCCAACTTAGAGAAAGTTAAAGTACAAAAATACCTCGAAGGCTATTTTAGTAATTTTGCCTTTATAAAAGTGCAATCAAGGTTTTTAGTACTTTTAAACCACAAATCTCAATTTTAAGACACACTAATTCCAAAAGTTTATGAATTTTAAAAATTAACTTGAGTTTAATTCGATTTGACTAGGTTGACCAAATTTAATTTTTGGGTATTTGGGTCAAATTGGTCTAAATTTTGAATTTAAAACTTTGTCAAAATTAAAAAACTATTGGATTGGAACTGGGTTGGATTTTAAGGGCTTTACAAATTATTAGATTTTATCCAGATAAAATTAGATATTTACAACTACCTTTTTTTACATATTCTTGAAAATAAAAAATAATGCAAAGCTTAAAAACAACAATTTTGTTTATGATCGATGGCTAAAAGGGTTTGGCTTGTATGTGCTTGTTTGTTTACATGTTGGACAAGTTTTTTTTTTTTTTCCCCAAGGGCAACGAATCTTTAAAAATTTTGTTTCGAAAAAAGTTACTATGAAGATAGGTAACAAATTTTAAAAATCTCATTTTAAAAATGGCTCGTATGAAAATAGGTAATGAACTTTAAAAATCTCATTTTAGAAAAGGCTTTTATAAAAATAGGCAACAAACTTTAAAAATTCATTTTGAAAACGACTCATATAAAGATAGGCAACGAAATTTAAAAATTCATTTTGAAATTGACTATTATGAAGATCGACAATAAATTTTAAAAATCTTATTTTAAAAAAGTCTTTTATGAAGATAGACAATAAATTTTAAAAATCTCATTTTGGAAAGAGTCCTATGAAAATAAGCAACGAATTTTAAAAATCTCATTTTGAATATAGCACCTATGAAAATAGGCAACATACTTTAAAAATCTCATTTTGGAAAGGTTTTTGAAATTTTGATTTTGAAAAAGTTTTGCAAAATCTTATTTTGAAAAGTTGGGTTTCATCTGAGGCATTGAAAATGATTTCTTTCTTCCTTAAAGAATTCTACCTTGTTCTTTGGTTTCTTCTTTTGTTTCTTCTTGAAAAATGTTCATTCTTCAAATGTATTTATTTTCTCTCAAAATCAAGTTCATTTTGTATGTAATGTATGTGATGAATGCAAGGAACATAGTGCATGTAATTCAAATATTTTGTTTATATCATGTTCTTATACTTGTGATACCAAGATTTTCATGACCTAATTTGCTTTCAAGTTCTTGATTCTTGGTAAGTTCTTGGCAATTAATCATTATTTTCCTTGATTAAAACCATTTTTCTAGATCCAAATCTTTTTTTCACCTTTTATTTTCTCCCTTTCCCTTAATTTTTTCATTAGTTTCTAGCCAAAGACATTTTTTCTTCTTTTCCTTTATTATCAATATTCATCATTCATTTTCATTTATTCACCAGCATTCATCATTTGTTCATTTTTTCATTATTGTCCCATTCCTCTTTTTTCATCACTTTTCATCCTTCTATTCATCATTTTTCATTTTTCATTCATTTACCCATGATTTTTATTTTGTTTCTTTTTTCTTTCTCTTGCCTTTTTTTGTATTTTTGTTGGATTTTTTCTTAATTAATGTCAACTTCATTGGGCTTAATGATCTTTTCAAGATGACAATTAAGGCTTAAATATTATTAGTGCCATTTAGATTGAATTTAATTTTCATCAGTGTCAATTAAATTAAATTTATTTTTGCTCGATGCCAACTTATCTTAACTTAATTCTTTTTTATATCAACTAACTTGGGCTTATATATGGACATGATTAATTTGAAAGGGAACTAAAAAGTATTATGGGATAAGAACATACAGTGGAATGACTGGAAATTTTAAACCAAAGGTCCCTATCCCCTAAACACAACAATTTGAATAGGTATTGACCCAAAGCCTTTTTTATTATATTGCTGCTGGGGTTGCCAATGTATATTGGTAGCTAGCACCATGGTGTGAGGCATGGGCTTTGTCGTGGATAATAATTGCAACGATTGTACCTGGGCCTATCCTCTTTCATCTTGAAATTACATAAATATTACCAAATTCGGCTGAATATACACTAAATGGTTGGCTCAAATAATAAAAAATTGTGTTCCTTATTTTATTGTGTAGATTTGAATTTATTGAAAAATTATAAAAAAATAATTTTTTTTATGAATTTGTTAAATGTAATATAAATAAATTTATTTAGATAATTTCATAGAGAAGATATACAAGTCCATGCTTAATAACTTGCCGCTTAATAAAAGAAAGAAATACAAAGAGCCTGCAAGTCTTGTTATACCACTTTGTGTAAATAGGACTGCCTAGCAATTTTGCTTGATATTTCCTTGCAGAGGCCATTGACAAGTTTTGCCACTTCTTTGTTGTTACCTAAAGAGTGGTGGAGAACCCCTTTGTGATAAAGTTCCATATCATGAGCTGAGTTAATTAGGCCATCAAAGAATAACAAAAACTATGGTACAGATGGTTTGCACTTTGAATGGCATTGTTCATAGGCAACAACCATGTTACGAAATCATCAATGTACAGAGGAGGGATTTTCGCCCACCTTTCTTCACACTATACATCCAATGGACGACAATTAACACTTTTTCTCAATGACAAGAGGAACCAGCTTCCATTAGCTCCGTCATTGACCGCATACTCACATGGGGAGGGAGGCTTGATATTAAATTAATAAGTAGATGATATTATAATACCCTTAAATTTATATTTGAAATTTGCATAGATAAACCAATTATTTTATCTTCTTATTATTTCTAAAAACTGGAATTTATATTTATAAGGAACTAGTACTTTAATAACAAAATAAAAATAATATTATACCTATCTAAAATAATAACAAAATAAAAATAATATTATACCTATCCAAAAAATTTGGGATTCGTATTTTACTCATAAAATGGGCGGGCAGATAAAAAAATTTTACATTTTTTTATTAGACCTTAACAGAAAGTAAGATAATGCGGGAATAAAGTTGCTAGCATAACGAGAATTGCAATTTACACATTAGCCTTGCCTTCAATATATGATCTCTCATTCGAAACAGACATTGAAAGCAAGTGCTTCATGCTAATAAATTGAGAGAAAGGGATCTATAACGACAAATTTGACACACAAAATGTTTTTCTGGCCATATGTTCTTTAATCAGAGGAAAATAGATTTAAGAAATAAGAAAAAAAAGTATTGTTTAAAAAAATATTATTTAAGGCAGACTGATCAATATTCCGATAATTGCCTGGACACGTAATAAGTTTTAATTGTTTGGTAATAATAGAAAAAAAAAAAAAAAAAAGGCTCTAAATGTGAAATTTCCATCATTGAACCGTAAATGAAATTAAGCCGCACTTGATAATAAAAAAAATGTGTAATATTTAATTTATAATAAAAATAGTATCAAAAACTTAATTTTATGTAATTTTTTTAATTTATTTTTGACTTCTCTCTTAAATTATTAATTAATTTCAGGCTTTTTACAAAGTGACAAATTTCGTTGTGAATATTATATTTCAGCAAAGTCATAATTCATCAAAATTATTAAAAAAAAAAATTATCGTCTGTCTTGAAAACCACATACAAACGATCATCCCAACAAAACATTGAAGTGAAAATACATAAATGATCATTCCAAATCAATGCAATTAAAGAATCAGATAGCCAAAAATTGCTTTGGCCTTCAATTCAAGAATCTCCTCTTCTTCCCTCTTCAAATATATCCCAACCCAAGTAAGCTGAACTGCACAAAGTTGATGAGAATCTGTTCGATATTGGCGTAATTCAACTTAATCAAAGACGAGTAAAGATAGTGTAAAGGGTGCGGCTGAGGTCCGTCTGGACTGCCGCCCTTGAAACAAGGAAATAAAGGCCTACTTGTTTTTAAAAGGATGAAAACTAGAAAACCATCTGCAAGATCCTCTTCACCTTCTTCTTCGTCTTCTCCCTCAGTTTCTCCTCACTACGCAACTACTTTAACTCAACAACAAACTCTTCCTTCATTTTCCAATATGGTGCGAAAATCCTCTCTTTTCAAACAAACCCTAATCGCCACCCTTGTCTTCCTCCTCGCCATCTACGCTTTGTTCACCATTTTCTTCCACACCCCTCTCCCTCCCTCCGACCCTTCTTCCGACGACGACGACGTCGAGATTTCTTCCCGTGATAATCTCAATTTTCCCCTCAAACAAATCGACGGCTCTGGTTTTGCCAAGAAAGTCAAAGTCTTTATGTATGATCTCCCTCACAAGTTCACCTACGGCATCATCCAACAGCACGGCCTCGCACGTGGCGGATCCCCCGTTGCTGACGTCACCAGCCTCAAATACCCCGGTCACCAGCACATGCACGAGTGGTTCCTTTTCTCCGACCTGGTTCGACCTGAATCCGACCGCCTCGGATCCCCTATCGTTAAAGTCACTGACCCCGAGGAAGCCGACCTTTTCTACATTCCCGTCTTTTCTTCATTGAGCTTGATTGTTAACGCGGGTCGGCCCCCGGGTTCGGGATCGGGTTATAGCGATGAGCAAATGCAGGAGGAGCTGGTAGAGTGGCTCAAGCGGCAGGAGTATTGGAAGAGGAATAACGGGTGGGATCACGTCATAATTGCGGGGGATCCTAATGCACTTTATCGGGTCGTGGATCGGGTAAAAAATGCTGTTTTGTTAGTTGCGGATTTTGGCCGGTTGAGGCTGGATCAAGGGTCATTGGTGAAGGATGTGATAATCCCTTATTCGCATCGGATTAGCGCTTACACGGGAGATTTTGGGGTCCAAGAGAGGAAAACCTTACTCTTTTTCATGGGTAACCGATATAGAAAAGAGGTAATCAAATAGTTCATTACAAGAATTCTTGAAATTTTATGTTATTGTTTACCAGGTTCTGATGCTTGTTTCCTTGTTAAGTTTCTTATTTTTTTAGATTATTATTATAGAATTGGAGGTTTTAGTATGTTATATGGATTCAATTAGTTGGGTTAAGATGTGCTGACCTCAATTCAAGATTTAGATTAGGAAATCAAGGAAAAGAGAAAAAAATTTTGGAGTAATTTCTAAGCACATTCTGCTTGCTTATACCCTGGTATAGTTTATACAGGCTACTGAAAATGAAGTCATTGCCCTAAAATCTAATTGAGATTCATCTTCAACTGCTCTCCTAAAATTGGGCTTAATTTGTCCGTTGCCTACCTAATGCTCATCACCGCTACTGTTTAATTTATCATAATTTGCTATGTTGGCTTAACCAAAAGATCCTGCTCTTGCTTGGAATGATTTTTGTATCCAACCGGCAACTGCCCTGTTGATTACAAAGTTTTTCCCTATTTGCTGGCTTAAATGCCAGTACTTTACTTTTTTATTAAGAATTATAGTACGGCTCCTCAGAGATGCAGATGTTAGTTTGAAATCACATTCTATTCTAAAGCAGATCCCACATGATTGATTAGCATACTATGACGTGATAGTAGCACTTGCAGGATAATCATTTTAAGTGGACTTATATTGGTTATTTGATTTTTTTTTTGTGGGCCCTTTTATGATGATGATTTTATTGCAGGGAGGCAAAATTCGTGATTTGCTTTTCCAGATACTTGAAAATGATGAGGATGTCGTAATAAAACATGGAACACAATCCAGAGAGAACCGAAGAGCAGCTTCACACGGGATGCACACGTCAAAGTTCTGTTTGAATCCTGCAGGCGATACTCCATCAGCTTGCAGACTCTTTGATTCTATCGTTAGCTTGTGTGTCCCAGTGATAGTCAGTGATAGCATTGAGTTGCCTTTTGAAGATATTATAGACTACAAAAAGTTTTCAGTATTTGTGGAAACTGCAGCTGCACTAAAACCAGGATATCTTGTTTCATTGCTGAGAAAAGTACCTGCAGAGAAAATAATTGAATATCAGAAAGCAATGAAAGAGGTTTGTACTATTTTCATTTCCTTAGTTTTCTATCATTCTCATTAAATAACTCCATTAATGAGAAACAATAACGTTGATTTTCATGTATAAAATCAACAACCAAACTTTAATCGAGCTGCATCTGTTCAATATATATCTTTTGGCAAAATTGCTTAGCAATGATATGGTTTTGCTTTCTAAACTCTGACCTTGTGTTAACTTCCAGTCAGTTACATATGTTAAATATTCACCAATGATATTTGTTTTTTGAAGAATTTTCCTCATTAAGAGTTATTGGTATCAATTTGTTTCTGTTTCTGTGCTTGTGCCTTGCAGTGTGTAGTCTGTCATGCATGCAAAAGGCAGAAATAGAAAAGAGCATCATCCTCTTCTCTTATTTTATGGTTGAGTCATGTGCTGTGATCTCCTTGAATTATTCTCTGTTACCTCGATAGATTCTTGTAAATTGGACCTAGTGAACATGAACAGAGTCTGAATGGTGGGCTGAAGTTTGGTGGTAAAGTTTTGGCAACAATTCTAGGAGAAAGGGTTATGCTTATACATGTCTGTGTAAAAGTGTGTAAAAGTGTGAAGAAGAGATGAATTGGACACCGGGCTGGAGCGTCGTAGTAGAATGCTTATTTGGTTTTCTTTTTCATTTGTTCTCATGCATCATTAAATGGTTTTCAGCAATCACAAAATCACAGTTTTAATCTAATTGTCTGTTAACTGAATTCTGTTCTTAATTTAAATTTTGTGGATGCAGGTGAAGCGGTACTACGACTATAATCATCCAAATGGAACAGTTAATGAAATATGGCGCCAAGTCTCTCAAAAGCTACCTCTTATAAAACTTATGATTAATCGGGACAAGCGGCTTGTCAAGAAGGATTTGAGTGAACCAAATTGCTGCTGTCTTTGTTCAAACCAGACAGGAATTATCAGCTCCTTATGATAACAACTTTAATCTTTTTTGTGATCCTTGATATTCATCTGTCAAATGGCTTTCGCTGAATATTAATGAGAAGATGCTGTACCGGACCATGGCAGGCTTGAGGAATAATTTATGATACCCATTTGCCTTTGGGGTGGGATCTTCCCCCACTCGTAGAAGGGCTTCTTACATACGTTGTTGTAGAGTAGATTGAGGTTTTGATTATATAGCTGAAATTGTCATTGATTTGTACATGATAGAAATAAAAATATAAGTGATGCTTATTCTTTGACGAATTAGTATTTGATATATTGTTAGTATAAAATTTTAATTTCACATGTGATATTAAAAAGTTAATACATATTTTATTTATATTTTTAATTAATTTTTAAATATATTCTCAAAGATACGTGTAATCTTTTTTACTTCACTTGTGGTGCTTTCTTTTAATTAAAAAATCAAACAGTAGATGTAAACTTTCTGTTTGGTTGGTTTCCTAATGAATAAAAGGCTTTATGTTCTATGGTTTTAGCTAAAGAATCCTTTATAGAAGGGTCAGAGTACAAATTGCATGTAATCTAACGCGATTACAAGATTACAACCACCGAGCCAACGCCAAGCGCTCCATACCTGATCTTATGGAAATGGAAGAATTAATTTCACAAAAATAAGGAAAAAGCCAAATTTCTCATCTCTTCAAGGTCTTAGATTCAAAGTACATTAGGCCATTTCCAACCCCAGAAATAAAAATGTAAAAGAAGAGGATAGTAAGAGAGAGAGCACAAAGTAAATAGAAGACATAAAAGTTCCGGTATACATCTGCTTTAACCCTTTAACCAGGTGGCCATTTCATCTGTCTCCCACCTAGAACATGCAGGTGAAGATGATATACTGATTGACCTGAAAAGGGAGAGAGAGAGAGAGAGAGGTATAAACATGAGTATGAACTGCAAAACAAGTTAAAACTAAGGAGATAAGATGATAACTGACAGGCACTTGGACCATTATTGATAACAACTCGAAAACCATCAAGAATGCCTTCTTTCTCAGCAACCATTCTGGCGGCATAAAGAAGTTGACCCAGTATCTCTCCATGCCTTTGTTCAGCCTGACAAGTTATAAACCAGAAATTAAAAGGAGAAGAGTTTTCCATCTAGGAAACTTGGAAAAGAATTTCTACAGTGCAGCAATCTCCAATTACACTCTTAAAATCCAAACGAGGTTTATGGATCTGGCATGCAAATAATTCTTTTCAGGTTCATCTGACTCAATCACCCATGGTTAAAATGCAGAGAAGCAGCAAAGGTAAACTTAATCAATTAGAATAGCAAAATTCATATAATATATTCAGATGGTCCAGCCAAGTCATGCAACACAAAATACAACAAATTAGATAGATATAGGTCTAGAACACACCTTTCCAAGCTGTGTCAATCCATCCCTACACTTTGGAATGACTAAAACATGAATAGGAGCCTGTGGATTGATGTCCTTGAATGCTAAGACTTTATCATCTTCATACACAATGGTTGAAGGAATTTCCTTAGATACGATCTTGTCGATACTTGAATGAAAGGGAAAAAAGAATCAACTATTAATACAATAGTTAAATAGCATAAACCCCTGTACCTTTTTTTCAACTTAATTCAAGGATTTTAATAGTAAGCAACATTCTGTTCTCCCCGTTCTTCCATATCTCATAGAGAAGTTAGCTGCATAATCAATTCTTTATCTATAACCTATGTGCCCCATTTAACGATACAAATAGCTTGCTTAGAACTTAAAATTTATTCCCAAAGTTCTAATTTTTTTTCTAAAAGTTGTATTAAAAGGGAGATGAAACAAAATCCATAAATTCAACAAAATAATACATAACAAATTCGGCGCTGGAACTGGAATGTGAAATCAAACCAGGGTCTTATGGATGTTACACGGTTGGTGCTCCACTATCAGCATTGATTGCTGCTGCCTTTGCTACAGCCTCTTCATCATGTGAAGCACTAGCACGACACAGATATCTACATAGAATGATTCAGAGATATGAAGAAAGGCCAATAGAGAATTAACATAAAATTTTACAGATTTTCTTCATTTCACTTATTTTCTAGACCACAAAAAGAAACTGAAAAAACAAAAATTACAAGCCCAATTGAACATTCTTCTTACCCCATTTTCCATGGTCAGCTAATTGACAATAAAAATAATAGTAGGAATCAGCAATTGAATACTGAAATAAGAGAACTTCCCAACCAAAAGAAGGGAGGCAAACGAAAATAATACCTGCGTGAGTAATTTGCAGTTAGAAAATTGATGGACCTGGGATAAGAAGAGACTTCTGGTGAGGCTCTCACACTTGTAACAATGCTTCCTGTCGTTGCATAATTACTGTTCAAATCGAATACCCAGAATCAATATTTTATCACCATATACTTACATATTATACAGAAAATAAAAACAGGTAAGAGTACCGAAGAAGAGAGAAAGAGGTTAAAGCTGCCATAGATTTTTGGGCTGATATCATTTTCTGCTTCCCTCAGCTGTTTACCTAACTGAAACTGTGAAAGTGAGCATAGTCGCCACTTGGTGAACTGGTGATTTCTGATTATGGGTTTTGTCTACGACCTTATCTGGGCCATTGAATTTTGTGGGCTTCCAATCTGTTGCCATTTAGGAATACTTCATATGATCATGTCAATTTGGTGTGGCTCCGATTTTCATTTGGGCCATCGTGTGGTTCTGATTAAAATTTCGTTTTTTACCCACATGGGCATTATCTCCTACAAGGCTACAAGCCGTCAACAAAACTCTCAAGATTGAATTTTTGGATTAAAGGAGATACAGAGAGGCTAAAATAATGGCCAACCTTTTTCTGCAACCGCCAACTTGTAATTTCTTTATTCCTGTTTCCTGTGTTAATAAAGTTGGATTCTTTCTGCTTTGTCTAACATTACTGGTGAGATAGTATCTGCTCAAAGTAATAGCCTTTGGATTACTGATTTGGCATAGGAGGTACTAGTACTATTAGTTTGTGAATTCATCTATTGGTATTTGATTTGATTCTTGTTTGGTTCAATTGATTTGAATGATATAGGGGCTCTGCAATGATAAGATTAGGAGACCCCTAATGCGCACCAGAGCAAATGATCCAAACAAAGTTCAGGAACTCATGGACAGCATTTGAGAAATTGGACTTGAAGTACCTGTAAGCCTTTTTTTCCAGTAAATGCAATGGCTTAAGAGTTCTTTATGTAAATATTTTTTGTACAAATGGAAGCATTGTGTACCAACCATGCGACCCCCATGAGTGAAGCCTGGTTGGCTTCAAAGAATCTAGTTGGATAAACAACCTAGGTACACGACATGACATTTAACATTAAACTTACAGGAAAAAAAAAGAACTGTGTAATAAAAGCTGTGAAGTACATTTACAGATACATTTTACCAAAATTTGTGTGAGCTATCTCTTCTTTTATGACCTAATTCCTAGTTATTGACAAGTGGTAGATAATTTAGCTTTGTAATTCCTTCTTGATGGTGACTTGACCAACATACTACTTATATGATATAGGACCAGACCTTGATACAGCAAACCTTGGCAGCGGACCGGGACCTGTGCTTCCTGAAGCCGATCCTTCAGGGTACTTGACTTTACTACAGCTTGAACAGTAATCCAAAGGACCAGACCGGTGAACGTTTCTATGTTTGTTTTCGGTCCCTCGTAGGCTTCCTCCACTTTCAGCATCATAAAGATGCTCTTGGCTGTGTAATGATGATCCTTTAAAGTGAGCTGAATCATTAGCACTATACTGTGGAATTGAATCTCCACGGGGTTGCCTCATTATAGGCGATGCATGTGCTAATGGTACAGCAGATGAATGGGGTGGTGAAGCACTTAATAATGCCAGTGGCATCAAAGGAGAATTCGTATAGTCCTGGCTATATATTGAACGGAGAATAGGATAGGGAACATGGGTCTCAAGACAGCTTCTTGGCAGGTATGGTGAAATGTCACAGAGTTGGTCAAGAAAAATAAGCTTGGCAACAAGATGAGATCTGCACATATTAATGGACAAGCATAAAACACTTTGCATTAGCATTATACCAACAGGATATGCATATGGATGAGATGTCAATATTGGCTTGTAATGGTTCTCTCAAGTTCGACATATAATATAGCTCATGAAATTTATCAAACAAAAAGAAAGAGGAATACTAGAACTACCATCAATATTAGAAATTTTAAACACTAAAACTCAATAGGTCAAATCGGTGATGGTTATGATGTTGACATGTTAAAAATGTTGTTGATAAGATCCATCAAAGAAGATGTGAAATTAACATGAGATTAGATAATATTTCAAAACAGGCTAGGTGGAATTGAAGCAGACTTCAGAAGCATCAGTAAGCGCTAATGCTTCAGCCATGGTAAGGATAGGTCTCAAGTGGAAATTTTACCATTAAAGGAAAAAAAAGGTATGAAGGGACTCAGAAACATCAGTATCATATACCTGTTAGTTTCGTTCCATGAATCTAGTACAATTACTGCCGAGAATTTAACAAATAGCTGCATTGCAGATTTTATACTAGCTTCTGCAAACACATGTATATCAGGATCTAAGCTGTCACCATTATCAACATGACCGTTTGACAGCAACTGTCTCTGGTGATGCTCGTGTGCCAATCTAACATGCTCACTTCCAGCTATAACAGCACTGATGCACCTGACAAGTTAAAACAAAATAATTAGCACTCTGGTCAAACGTCAGATCTTTAATACACTTCATACAGAAGCAAAGCTTAAATGGGAATGATCAACTGTATAATATAAAGTTTTCTCCTGAATACCTCATCAAGAAACCAGAATTTTAACAAAAAACAACCACAGCTAGTGTGCAAGTCTGGATGTATCACAGGCAAAATAAATGTAGCATCTATATGAGGCTTACCAAGCCTCTAGTTTTAAAAGTTTCAGAGAGTTTTTGAACTATTAAATGATAAACCAGTCAATATTTGTTGGGTCACACATATTAGCTACAAGGCATTCAGTCGTAATGTAACACATCATTGTTCTCTAGAACACTTAACCCAAAAGTATAATTGAAAAAAAAAACAAAAAAGAAAAAAGAAAAGCAGAAAGGACACCCACATTGTCAAACAATGAATATTGTTGTTGAAACCACCTGTGTCAACGCTGAAGCCAGTTGTGTTCCAGATATTTAATGTCATGAAGGTGGCAAATAAATAAGGCAACAAGCTCCAGGACCCATCATTTGCACCTCCAACTCCTTCCAAAATTGCCCACTCAGAGTCATGATCACCAGCAAGAGCAACACTGTTCGCTACCCCCCTCATTCTTCTGATTTCCCTCTTTTCTGGTATTTCTTCAGGTATGTGCTTAACTACCCCACCAAGCAATGAATAAAACAATGGTGCACCTTCATCGAGCACAGCTCCTGCAGCTTCAGCTAAAAGGTTATCAAAAGCCAATGCCTGTCCTGCCTCAATACAAAAACCAATAATTGTGTCCAAATCCACAATTTGCTTTATACAAGCTTCTCTTTCTATTCTGTCACCAGAATGCATGCTGCCAGCAACTGCTTCTAACAACTCATGATTTGACTGTAATGATGTGTCTATGCAATTCAACAGGGCAGCAGTGTGTTCTTTCATCATTCTATCTAGTCTGTCAACTCCATAACCACCAAAAATACAAACAAATGCCTGCAATTCTCCAAGATCAATGACTGACTCAGCAAAATATCCACCAACTGACCTCATGCTTTTGAAGCATTTGCGCATGGGTGTAAACAGAATTCCAGCACCAGACATATCCTTCACAATGTTTTCCATGTACCAGTTGCACACAACTTCAGTGGCTGATCCAGTATGTTGCTCTGCCTATCTGTTGAATAAATGCAGGGAAGAAACTGGTCCAGAAAAGGTCTCTGAGAGTATAACTTCCCGAATTCCTTGTGTTAGATCCGTGCTAATGTGCTGTTCCGCTAGATGAACTATATTCATATGTCTGCGGATCAATGATTCTAGAATAGAAGGCATTTGAAGATCATTATCAATTTTCAGTACTGCAAGTAATCTCCTTTTGAAGTTGCCAAGGACGCATTCCCTCATGTACTGCATGTAAGATGAGAATATTATAATCAATACCCAATGACCTGCTTGGAATATTTGACCACAGTTGACTACATCAAGAAAAAGAAGCAAGATAATCTTACTTTCAACTAATATATCGAATAGTGGCTAAAAAACCCACCTAATAAGTTCAAACACCAATTTATGAAAAAAGTTAGAAGAATATAATAGCCAACTAGGAACCTATCAGTGGAATTGCAAATGAAATAAAAACATATTCTAGGAAACCAACAGGCCAGGCTCACATCTAACTGCTGCTACAAAAATGGACCAGAGACAGATTTAGCAAGACTGACCTCCTTCAGAACAAAGACATGATTTAGAACACACATGCCTATCAGTGGAATTGCAAATGAAATGAAAAAATATTCCAGGAAACCAACAGGCCAGGCTTACATCTAAATGCTGCTAAATAAAAGGGCCAGAGACATAGCAAGACTGACCTCCCTCAGAACAAAGAAATGATTCAGAACACATATAGGCTCCATATCATTCAAAACTGAACACAAATTGGTCAATCTCTGCATTGCAGCCTCCAACCTAGAATAAAACAAGAGTTATGACACTATTAACTGTATCCACTGCAGACAATCTCAGCAAAGGAAAGAAAAAGATTAGGCGAGTGCCTTACATTTTGATCGAATTGTTATTTTCTGGATAACTCTCATGGCCTGGCAAAGGATAATCAACTGCTCCTTTTGGGGATTTTGCTGAAGGAATTGAAACTCTGCATGCATTATTTAAATAAAATGCTGCCTGCTCTGGAAGAAGCTGAAGTTACTTGAAAAATTAAGTCTATGAAATGGTGATTATCTTCAAGTAGTTTCACTGGAACATATTAAATACCAACCTGCATCTCCAGAGCCCCAAATCCACCTTCAGAATCAAGGATATTAATTAAACCTTCCAATCCTCCCGTGATTGATTCAATCAGAGACTCAACATATAGGACTGCATCTCGCCCATTTTTTTCACCTGATTATGGTAAATAACACGTCAACTTTCCCACTTTCATGTTTCCTTCTAGAGGAAAAAACAAAAGAGATACTGGAGATTAAGCATTAATACTCTAAAAAAAATATTGGGTCATAAGGCAAAACTTTTCAGAATGGTAAATACAACAATGTGTAGATTTTTGTGTAATCACTAGGACAGGGGATAAAAGACTATGAAACATGGGCTGTTTCATGCTGCTGGTTTAATTAAATTATTACCTCCTCTGGAACAATTGGAGATGCACACTCTGGAAAACTACTAGCAACACCAAGCCACGCACAGCAGTGCTGTGGAAGCCCCTCTGGTCCAAACATAGTGTTCCTAAAGACCTATTACAACAAGCATACAGAAGTCACTATTGCATGCCTGATAATTCAAAAGAATGAACAGGAAAAGAGTTTCAAAGCATACTGCTGTAAGATGCCGGTGGTAGAAATACAGCTTTTTGAGACTCCCATGCTTTGACAATTGAGACTCTAGTTCATCAACACATCTGCATTGAAGCAGATCCAATTATTTGATCACTACTTTTTTTAACATAACAAAAGTTTTAGCTTTATATGCTTTTAATTTTGAAAGAAAATATGAAATGAATAAATAGTTTACCAAACAGAATTTCTAAATCAGAAAACACAGTGACTTTGAACATAAGAATTTTACGGAAGGAATGAGAAACTGAACATGTAGGTTTGTCTTCAACTCTATCAATTGCTCCATTCATGAAGACCTTCAAATATCAATTATTTGAGATAAGATACATTATGATTGTGATATGAGAAATTTTTTCATTAGTAACAGCTGCAACGCTGGAATGTCATCATTCTCGACATCTGTTAGCACATGCCACAACAACTGCATATAAACAAAATAATGTTTCCCAATATGCAAAACGCATATGGCATATTACTGTATGATTTCACTTTTCAAAGTAAAATTGTTCCTCAAAATTAAATCAAATTTTATTTTCTCATATCACAAAGCATAGTAATTTCAGTCAACGTATTTGGATAGGTTATTGCAATATAAGCTAAGCCACAGTAATCATGTGAATCAAAGTCAGGGCACCTGGACCAATTGTATGCTGCATTTCCTTCTGATAGTAACCCTTCCTTTCCAGTGGAGACAGTAGCTTTCTCCAAATGTCTTATGTTTATAGATGATCGAGCAGATGTAACAATCATCAATACAGACAACCAAGTTTTACAGAAGTCCTGGTTAAGAATCACATGACTTTCGATTAGGTATACAATCAGAAACAAGCTACTGCTAAATGCATTCTGGTAATGTCAAAACAAAAGATAACAGCGGCGATAAAGAGTACTTTTAAAACAACTTTAATCAAAAGGATGAAACAATTTCAAGCACATGTAAATCAGATAAACAAAGGTGTTTAACTGACAGAAAATAAGTTCATTGTCCAAGGGTCCCCATAGTCAAAAAGAAACCAGTATAGGAGAACATCTCCAATAAACTTTTCAAAGTAAAAGGCCCAACAAAACATGGCGCATGTATTTGTGGATCAGACAGCTGCACAAGACAGAATCATAACACAAATAAATATGATAGTATATATATATATGTATATTATAATTATATATAAACTATTCCCTGTGGCTTCATATGTCATTAACTTTGAACAAAATGCTACGAAACTAAAGTGACTGCTGACACTAGCTTCACTGGCAATAGATACTACACCAAACTCAGCTATTCCTATTATTATTTAGTATAGATTTAAGGCTTCATCCTTGAAAAGGAAAACAATGGTTTTATAGATTCCTTACAGATAGGTCACATGTGATTGCAGAAATATTTTCACCCTGAAGCTTGGGTATATTCTCAAGATGGTGGACAATCTGCTGAAAGAGTGTTTCCAAGGTTGCATCAAGATCAAGAGCCACCATTCCAGGAGTTCCCAGCAGAAACCGGATTCTACCAGCACAGGAAGAGAGATATGATAATGCATAACCTCGAATTGCTGCATTGAAATATGTAAATATTTAGAATAAAGTTAGTACACTCACGTGTGAAGCTTTCTTGCAGTAATAGAACAGCATAGTGTAATATCAGCACTGCAAAGCATGTGAATAACATTATAGCAGTGAAAGGAAATAGAGATATATGTACAACTGTATCGTTAGCCATGGTATCAGTGTTTACAGACACCATATTTGGAAGATTTTACCTTGGTAACAGGGAATAGACCTGCTTTGATCTAGATTTTTGCTTACTAAGATTTTTAGCAGAAAGAAATTTATTTCGAATGAGGAAATGAGAAAAATTTTTTTGCTAAAGAAAAAGCAGATGCACTGGAAGCTTTTAGAGATCATTTAGGCTCCTTGATAGATTTATGATGTCACAGAGTAGTCTGTTGCCTTCTTTTCCGCATTCTCCCTTATCATGGGCTTGCATTTTTGTTCTCTTTTTAAAAGATGCCTTTACCATCCTTGAGCTTTTAACACAAGAAAGGCCAGCATCTTGAAAGTTACACATTCACATAGACACATACTTAGAGTTATATTTATATCTATCTATAATATCCATTCTATAGGAAAAATAAACTTCATTATTCACCTTTACCAAATAGTTTGTTTACCTTAAAAAAAAAAAGACTACCTGCGATATACTTCCGCACTAGACAGCAAAAATGATCCATTCCATCCAACAAGAACCCAATAGTTGGATCATTTGGATCCTGCAACAAATCATTTCTGTCCAACTTAAGCACTGTATTATGTTTTCTTGATCACAAAGAGACCTTTAGTGATAACATAATTCAATTTATTCACTGATTCAAAAGAAGCAGGAAAAAGATTACAAAAAGAGAGGAAAAAAAAAAACACAACCAACATTACTAAAAGAAAAACCAAGGAAAAGAAAAGGACAAACTAGAATTTCAAAACATCTTCAACTAAAGGTTTAGTGATATATAAGGACCAAAAACTTTATTTACTATGTCAACTGGAACCAGTCGAGGACCTTTTGATTTTGATGATGCAATTCCTACAAGTTGGAAATACCAAATAACCTCGCATTGAGCCAATGCCAAGGTAGAAAAAACCATCCGAGGAAGCAGAAAATTATTAGACAAAACATCAAGAAGAAGAAGATTTTTATTTCTATAATTTATTAAAGTAAATTTGGGCCAATAAAGTTAAGATGGTTGTGAGAGTAAGGTGTTAGATTATCATCTTAATGAAGCATGGAGATACATATAAATTGAAACAACACCAATAAAAGTTGCAAGGAATGTTGCCCCACTGATGAAACACTTTGGATAATGGATGTTAACAGCATTACTATTCCCAATCGGTCAACAGTTAAGTTACTAGAAACATTAATTTCTAGGTCTCCAGAGCATATTTGCAAGGAGAACAAAGCACATGCAAATGAAGATGACTGTAGAAGGCTAGAAGTACATTAGGAGAAAACTTTAAAAAGGAAAGACTTCTTAAAAGAGTCAAGTCCCAATCATACCCGAATGTTTGGAGCCAATAAACTTGATTGATCAGTGAAAAAAAGCACCATCCTACCAATTTCTTGCTTTAGTAGTATTCTTCTCTCATTGTGTATAGCATCACATGATACTAATGCTTGCTCATGTACTTCACTGAAACCATAAACCAATTTACCTTATCATGTTAGAGATGAAGATGGCATGAAGATCAGAAAATACATGAAGAGACATCTTTAAAAATTATGGCAATCTTACAAAATATTTATACGTGCATGAAGACAAAGGGAGATTGAATGTTTTCATTCCTTTCTTTGGATTGCTTATGTTATACAGATCAACAGAATCCACAAGGCATTACCAAGAACCTGATTTTCAGTTTCCCTAAGTACTTCTCAACCAAGTACATATGCATATGGCATTCCTTAGAACTAGACTTTGGTGTCCCTTTCAATTCCATATTCCTGAGGAATGCTATAACATTTAGCAAGATTCATACAGTCCTAGTTGCACATTAATTCAATGACAATTTAACAAAATTCTCCAGCATAATTATACATATTGATGGTTAGAACATACCACCTAAAAAAATAAAGCTACAAAACAATGGTTTCATTGTGAATAAAGGAAAACCATCAAAATGATAAGTTCCCCTCGGCAATTTCTAATCACAGCTAGTAAAATAAAACAAGAATATAGTTCAGCTCCTGGAACTCAGTCATACCTTAACATTTTCTCTACTTGTTTGGCCACACTATATTCCAAATCTGCTTCTTTTTGTTTGGTCCGCCCTGATTTTGCCATCTTCTTTGACTCTAATATCCGAGGCAAAACATATAACTGATAATCCTCATGCAATGGTACATACTGCATGTGCCCAAAATTACAAGAAAAGTTAGCATTTAAAAAGGAGAAAAAATAGTTTCTACACCAGAAAGTAAAACTAACCTCATCCCTGAATAGTGTAAGAACTAAATTTTCCTTCAGTACAACCTGAAAGCCATTAGGGAAAATTAAGCAAAACAGAAGAACAGAACAGAGACTAAATGAAATAAAAGTAGGTTCTTAGAAGAATGAAAAAAAAAATCCGAAAAAAATAACAGCCAATCACTTTCTAGCAGAATAATCCAAAACCATAAAGGTGTGCAGATAATTTTACTAAGATTTCAAGAACTCTAAACTCAGCCTTATTTGCTCTTTTGCCCATTAGTATATACCAATCTAAAGTGCAAACTCATTAACACACAAGAGAAGAAAGAACCAAAAGAGTTACCAGAGAAATATCAATGCTAGTGACATGAAGCAGTTCATCAGGACAAACTAGATACCCAAGTAATACCCAGTCCCTGTAGCAGTAACATTTGCCAGATCTTAGGCCCTCTCTGGTATAAATATGATTTCAGATATTCAGATGCAATAAACACTGTACTTGATATGAAAAAAAAGTTCAAAATTGCTAAAATGATATAGAACAGAAACCAACTGGAAAGTACAAACATCTTAAAATATCTCAAAATCATTGCACTAACAGTATTTACCATCGGATGAGCAGAATTTGTAAGAATGTCTGGATATCGAGGATGATATGGACTTAAAAATCCCTCGTTTCTCAGCTTCCTTGTGTCTGTGGATAGGAAAATAATAGGATCTATGGCCTCTAAAACCTGGAAATAAAGAACAATCAGTCTAACTATCTCCAAGATAAACACATGTGACTCTTGACGTTAAAGCTTTTGGAAAGATAAGGTTCTAGAACAATCATTTAACATTTAAGTGATATAAGCCACCACACTACATAAAACTAGACAAGCTTTCAAAGTAGTAAGGATTTATATCCTACATTTGAAAGTTATGTCCCTAATTACAACTTAGAGCAACTCTTCAGGCATTGTTAAGATTTCTTCATTCCTTTTGAAGAGCCGTTACAAACATTTACATCCAATAGAATCCTTGCTACAACTATGGCTACATGGATATAGTGACCTAAAATCCACAACCTTAAAAAAAGTAGAAGTGATCTTTTCTTCCAGATTTGTCATACAAAGATTGACTGCATCTTTCACCATTAAAGAAAAAGGATAGCAACCATTTCAAAAATATAGATGGGAATTTTGATAAGAGACAAATGAATATAGATGTTGAAAAGAGCAAATCGGGAGGGTAGATTTTCTCACTTCATGTGAAGGGCCATTTTCAGAAACCAGGCCACCAGCAAATTATTTTTTAAAACTTGAAAAAAAAAAATTTCTGGCTACAAGACAAGGATACTACAATGTATATACTTGGAGAAAATGGTGTGCAAACATAACAGATAATGATTATCTCATTATATATCAAAAATAAATGTAAAAGAAAACCAGGAACATTATAAAATCATGTTCGTTAGATAAAGCATTAAAATGACCTCTCCAATGCGTTGGCTGACAAAATTGAGATCTTCTTGTAATCCTTTCAATGGCGGATCATAAGAGTCTATGAATTGAACCAACCTAAAATTCAAAGAAGGAAAATTACCGATGTTACTTGCAAATAAGCAAGAACAAGAATCATTTGTCAATTTGCTTTTAAGGAATATTCAAGTAAAAGCAGTATCAACCATATTATGACTTCCTCACATAAAAGAGGGGAAGAACATTGGTTTATCCTAAAGAAGACAATTTTTCCATCATTATAAATATCCTGTGCTAACAAACAAGGTAACCAGCATTAGAGCATAAATACTAACTCGGTAATAAATCTTTTATCACATTATTAATGCAGCATTTCCTTCATGCTTCAGTCTTCTAAACACAGCAGCAAAATAGATAAAACAACTCTATGTTTTGATATCAAAACTAGTAAAAAGGTCATACCCTTCAAGCTTCCTAAAAAAAGGAAATATCCCCCAAGCATTTACATGCAAGAAATCATTTAAATGAATTCCAACATAATCAGAAGCAAACTGCATGGTTAAATGGTGAGTGAGTTCATACCGATGATAAAAATCACAGTCCCAGTCATTTCTTGAAATGGCATGCAAAAGATTATAAACTTGCAGCATCATCTTCCTTGGCAACTGTTATGAAGACATCAATTCCGAGACATGACTGGCAACAGTTTTTTGCAAACAAATACTTGTTTAAGAAAATAGCCATCAGTTCTCAAATAAGTAATATTATGTCTGTCTCTCAGACACACAAACTCATGCACACTTGCATGCGCACATAGGGAGAAGTATAATGCATGGAAGACTTACCTTCTCAGAAAAAAGATTAACACAAACAAAGGAACAGAATAGATCCATAAATGCATGTAGTATAAGCAAATTTTGATGAGGCTGCAAAAAGACTTTACCAAGTTACTATAGATATACAACAGAAAAATAGTCATCTTCAGCTTTAACTTGACCTAGCCAACAAAAATTTTAAGAGTTTCGATACAAATCAGGAAGGGTACAACAAAATCCTATCAGCAGCACCTAGTTATATTAGATACCTTCTGGGTCTCACATCAGTCTAGTTCACACCTCCTATAGAGTCAAACACCAAACTGCAGGTGGACCACACCAGTACTTTTGAAAAGCCACAAAAAACTTGCAACATAGAAGAGTGAGTTCAAACTTACCAACAAGGTGATAACTGTACTACTTAGGTCCAATATGAGTCTCAAAGCTTGTTCTCGGAATGTCATCAAATCAAGAAGTAGCTAATACAAAGAAAACAAATCAATCACTATTAAAAGGATTCAACAAATTACAATTTTCATAGTCTAATTATACATAAGAAAGAGAGATAACAATATATTTGAAGAATAAGAAAGTCAATGTTGTACATTCCATATAACTAACAAGATGCCAGCAAGGCACTATGTAACTTAAATTATGCAGTGGCAAGTTTACAATCCTAAAACTTAAAGTCTTAAACTAGGAAGTGAATGAAACTTTGATAGATCTTAAATGCGTTTCTGAACATATAAAAGGAGAATTTTGTTTTTGCAGGGAAACTAACCCCTCACCTGAACCCATGGTTCCAAACTCTGCAAATGAACTTCTGCACTATCATTCAAAGCACCCAAAGCAGCCTTATCAACCGGAACCAATATTTATCAAGACAACACAAATAGAAAAAAGCCACCAAACTTCCATGTGTAGCAACATGTAAAATTCAACTCTTACACGCGCAAGTTGCAGTTTTCTGAAGTGCTCTGGGAACTTTTTCGAGAGCAATATACAAATCCTCGGATGGTTGGGAAACACACCCGCTTTCCAAAACGTTTCTGAAAATACATGACCTATAGGATCGGGGTAGTCCACGATTTGGTTTAATCTATACATTTTGGCCATAAGGCCATCTGCAACTTCAATTAGTTGCCCTATCCACTCCATGTTCAAGCCCTTATGGGATCCACTGCCTGAACTCTGGACCTTTCCATCATCATTCATGTATCTAGAGCTCCTACCTGTCATAGGGGAAGTCGTCTCAGGACCCAAGTATTCAGCCCACCTTGATGGACCCTCCCATTCCATTGGTCTCCCAGCCGTGGGTGATGAATCTTGGGAAGAATAATGTTGCCGTGCTTTCGCCATGAATGAATCAATTCACTCAAAGTTTTTGCCAATGGAAGCTCGAACTAGAACCATAACTATATATAGTCTCACAAACTGCGCTGTGAAGAGTGTTCTTTCTCTTTTCTGTTCATTCAATTCAAAGATGAACAACCCAAAGCCTTAATTCAGTCAGAAAGAAAAGAAAAAAAATTACTAGCACTGGTTGCTTTCAATCCTCCAAATTATCTAATTACAATTTATCAAAGGTTTGGATGTATTAACTTGACTTTACTCACAACAAATATGCTTAACGAAGAACATGACGTAAAAATACAAATATTTCCAATTAAGTCAAAGGTTTGTGCAATATTAAAACAAAACAACTAAAAAATTCCAAAATTAGAAACGCAAAAACATAAAAGTAGAAGTGTGTGAGTTGAAAGGATTTTTACCAAAGCATTTGATTGAAGCTCGACGGTGCTCTCTTCTTTACGACATGTTGTGAAGAACGAGACACAGATACAGAAAGCAACAAACGAACAATTGTTGTCGAGAATGCAAGAAAAAAAAAGAAAGACTTGGTTTTAGAAGTTTAGGTTTGAAAAGACGTTTCTTTGTTGGTCCTTCAAGCAATATTTAAAAAAAAAAAAGTGTCATTTTATTAATAATAAGAATAAAATTTTAATGGAGGTGATAATTTCTCATTTCTTTTAAAATTTGTTCTAATTAAGTATTAATTATCAAGGGCAGTTGGAAAACCAACCAAAAGAAATGAGCAGTTAGGACAGTTGAATGAAAATTATTGATAGATGTTGATCTTTTATGAAGTTGCTAAATGAGCTTTGGTTTCGTAATTGAAGCAATGAGAAAAAGGGATTAATTTTAAGTGTCAGGATTGCATCCAAATTTAGAATGTCCATGTTGGTGGTTATGTGATAAAGACGTTATTTTTGATGGACTGCTTTTACCAATAGAATTTGTTCAAGTATTGGCTATAGATTTCCATTGGTGTTTCCCAAAACAAGATTTATCTTTATATTCCATTCTATTTGCCTGTGTTTCTGGGAGTGGTTAGTCTTGAACCAAGAAAGGAGGAGGCTAATCTAAACCGGAAGAGAAAATGGGGTCTGCTTTGCTCACATTTTGGCATGTGATTTTCAACAGATTCATTGAAGAGGAAAGGAAAAGGAAAGTCCTATGTAGAGTTCACCAAATGGTAGGTAAAAGACTCATTTACCAACGATATGGTAGCATGTTATATGAAACATATCATTGATCTTCTGGGTCTGGGTGATGTCACCGAAACTCATTATTGGCGTCAGAAATGGAAAAAAAAAAAAAAATAGAGCATATTTGATGGAGAAGGTGCAGCTGGTCGAGGACACTAAACCCCCATTCAAAGATTTGTAAATCCAATAATAAAATCACATGGTTTCAGACATCAACTTGATCACAAATAGGTAATAGCTTGTTGGTGAGTTCATCAAAACATTAGCAACGGTAACGATGAAAATTGTTTGGCAAATGATAACGAAGTGGTGATAATGTTGATGGTGGCCGGTGGTCCTAATGATGCAGCAGCAGTGTTAATGGTGGTGGGCAAGGCATCATTGCTCAATAATATTAAGGATTTTGAACTGTTACTATTACATTCACAAGTCCCTGCACTTGTGGAAAATGGAAATAGTAGTTAAAAAGGTTAAGGAGTTATTCCTGGGAGGTAAGGGTAAAGTGGCTTGGGCTTCTTCCTTTTCTCCACCATTATAGCTTGAGTAGTTAGAACTATCCCAGCAACAGAGACAGCACTTTGTAGGGCACACCTTAAAACTCGACAAGGATCTACAACTCCAGCATTGATGAGATCTTCATATCTTCCGGACATTGCATTATAACCAATTTGCCATTCAGTCGTTCGAGTCTTCTCCACTACAACTTCTCCATCAACACCTGCATTAGTTGCAATTACTTTTGAAGGTGCAAGGAGTGCCTGCAGTTGATCAAACAAAATGTTAAAATTTAATCCTTCATAACCAATACAAATAAGCAATGAGTAATCTAATGACACTAAACAGAAGAAGGAAAATAACAATACACTAAAAGACCTACAATACATATAAACAGACAGTTGAGTCCAGCACATGGTTATCTCAAGGAATCAGACATGTACCTTTGCTACAATATCAGCACCAATCTGTTCATCCAAGTCTTTCATAGAATTCTTTATTGAGTGAATCTTCTCTGAGAGATGTATATAAGTTGCACCACCACCAGGTACTATCCCTTCATCTAAGGCAGCAAATGTGGCGTTCTTTGCATCTTCAATTCTTAGTTTACGATCTTCAAGTTCCATCTCAGTATGTGCTCCTACCTACAGTTGTGATGCATATTGTTTAACCAATTTGAAGCAGAAAGGGACATGGGGATGGTAAAACATTCAGTTCTGCCTTTCAATCTCAGCGTATGCTTATGTTTCATGGTTGCAAACCTTAATGATTGCCACACCACCAGAGAGTTTAGCAATTCTTTCTGAGAGCTTTCTTGACAAGTATGCATTATCAGTCTCAGCTAGATCCTTCTTGATCTGCATAATTCTTGCCTGGATTTCATCTTTAGTAGAAGGATCTGCAACTATGGTTGTGGATTTACTTGTTATTGTCACTTTTCGTACAACCCCAAGCTGATCAGAAGTTGCATCAGCAAGCGTCATACCCAAATCTCCAGAAAGAAAATCCGCTCCTAATGATGTAGAAATGATGTCAGTTTGCCAGCATATAAAACTGAATGCAAGAAGAAACTTGTCATATTGTGATGCATATAAAACAATCTTCATGAATCATGAGCATATTAAAAGAGGCATTCACACTTTCAGATGATAAAATGAGGCACCGGAGAGATTTAGGGGAATTCAACATCTAAATTACACATTATAATAATGAAATGAGAAAAATAGTATGCAAAACACAACACTGTACCCAAATGAGTTTAAACAACTATTTTACACCAAGACCTCTTGTTAGATTAAATTTTTTTATCAAAGAAGACACAGATGATCATCATTGGAATTATATAAAGAAGACATGTGACAAGTTTGATTGTATAAAGCAATTTAACCTGTCATAAGGGCAATATCTTGCAACAGGGCTTTCTTTGCTTCCATTAGTCCTGGACATTTGACAACAGCAACATTAATTAAACCTTGCATTTTGTTCAAAACTAGTGTTTTCAGCACTTTCATTGAGATATCCTCAGCAAAGACTAGCAGAGGGACACTCAGTTGCATGGTCTTTTCTAGTAAAGGAACAATTTCTTTGACATCTGAAATCTTTTTATCAGTTACAAGGACTTTAGCATTGTCAAACTCCACAATAGATTTTTCCTGATTTGTAATGAACTGTGGTGACATATATCCCTTGTCAATCTGCAGAAAGCAAATATTAAATCTAATCAAATAAAAAGTTAAAAGAATTCCAAAAGCACGGCAATGGGCAAATGTTCAATCATCTTAATAAATTCAGTCATGAGATTCTAAGAATTTAGATTATAAATTAGGAATTCTGCTACATGCGTTTAAATTTCCAAAGAATTTTATGATTTATCTGTTTACTCGTTTAAAGGATTTACAGTTTCTACCGAGACACGGACTAAACTGAATGTAAATCTAAATATGAAAGCTTAACATTTCTAACTTAAGACTAAATTAAAATTTCAATTTTAGCAAAAATCTAATGTGACGTTATGCACAAATGAATGTTTTCTTTTAGACACTTATAAAGTACTGGTGAGAAGGAGTCAGCTTTACCACCTTCATTCCTTCTTCAATTATCACAGAGGTTTCAGATGATGAGGATGACTCAATAGAAATCACTCCATCGGGGCCAATCTTGTCTATGGCTTCAGCAATCAAGTTCCCAATAAATTCATCATTACCAGCAGAGATTGAAGCCACAGCTGTGAAAAAAAAAAAGGAAGAGTTCCAAATTATCAATGTTTCCAAAAAAAATATGATACAAGTCATTGAGCAAATCCATGTGAAAAATAATAACAACCTTTTATATCCTCCCTCCCTTTCACAGGCAAACTTTTCTTCTTCAGGACCCTAATCAATTCTTTCACAGCCTTATCCATACCCCTTTTCACTGAAACAGGATTAGCTCCAAAAGAAACTGCCAACAATCCAAACTTGATCATGGCTCGAGCTAAAATGATTGCAGTGGTAGTACCATCACCAGCCAAATCATTCATTTTACCTGCGACCTGCATCGAGGCACATAAAACTTACATATTTCTGATTGTTTATTTCCCAAAATAAGCAATGCAAGCGTGGGAGGAAATCTGGCAATCATGAATGACCTCTTGTATTAGCATTGCTCCTGTATTCTCAATTGTATCAGAAAGCTCTATAGCTCGAGCAATGGTGACACCATCATTAACTACTTTCAGTTTATCAGACTCAAAAAGAACAACATTACGTCCTGCATGGTTCAACTAAAATAGATTAGGAACTCATATTAAGTATGCAGTATGTTCATGTTAATGAACACTGAAATTTCACATCCAACAAGTAAAAATAAATTATCTCTTCATTTCATTCTGAATCATATGGCAGTGTCAAATATAGCACTTCTTGTCTTATAACCCAAAGGGCATAAAGGCTTAATGCTAAAGGGAGCACTTTGGGCACCTGCATGTAAGCTTGAGGTGCCTATAGGACATATGAGACAAGTCTCAGGTCAACATTCATTTAAGACAAGTTAACAAGTAAATAAGACATATTTACACAAACAAAGGTATCTGAGCATTACGAGAAGGGTAAAAGATTCCATCTTTAAGCGCCCTTTAACCCCAACATTCTCTCTGATAATGTAATTAAAACTCCCAAAATCCTTGTAATCCAACTTTGAATTCTCAGCTCATCCAAGGCAACTATAACTCAACAAAATTGGAAAGAAAGGAGAGTAGCCAATTGAAGAAAAAAGAAAAGCAAGAAAAGCTAGCCAAGTTTACCTCTAGGACCCAAGGTGACAGAAACAGCATCAGCTAACTTATCAATCCCAGCTTGTAATGCCTCTCTGCAATCTCTCCCGAAAGATATCCTCTTTGGACCAGCTCTCACCATCAAACTCCTAACTATCAGCGGTTTTCTTAACAGCCCACTTGCTCTTCGACTCCCATCAACGTTCTGCAACGGTACCCACTTCTTCATTGAAATTAAACATGCGTAGAACAAAGAACAGACATAACTACAGATAGAGAGAGATACTTACAGTCCCAGAGAAGAAAGCAAATTGAGGGATTAGCGAACGTAAAGATGAGACGGACATATCCCTTCAACTTTCAAGAATGTTTCGTGGGCTTCGAGGTTTCAGAGTTTTAGATTGAGTCCTGAACTGAAAGTTGAAACTTGAGAGGCTTTAAAAAGGGTTTAACGTAAATGGGCTAATGGCGATTACGACTCGGCCACTCGGGTGAGTCCAACAACGAGTCCATTCACAAATATTCCCGTCATAGGCTTATTCTAGTCATGGCAAAATTAAAAATTTTGGAAAAGCTTAATAATGAAGGGAAATTTATAATGCAAGGAAGAAAAAAGGTTTCATTATACCCTATTATGTAAATTTAACTAATTAATTTAATACATTAAGAGAAACCTTTCGATATCGTTTATTAGAAGAAATGATTGTGCATTATTATTGTAACATTGCCTTGTGCTGCTCCGTAGCGACCATGGGCAATGACCATCGCAACATTTTCAAGGCAAAGAGTCAAGCCCGTGGTTGGTGGATACATGCAGAACATCAACCTGAATCATTCTTGAATTGTTTCAAATGCTTACCAGCATCATTTCCATTAGGAAAATCCAAATCATTATTCCTTGAACTATCTTAAACAAACACGAAACCAAATCAAAACCCAAGATAGGGGGACATGAAACTACATGGTCTGATAGAAACATCAAAAAGAAAGCTACATTTTCAACCAGTCGGCTTCCCGGATATAGCTATTATTTCTCTTTTCATAGCATCCTTCTCGGCAGAATGCCTCGAGATCCAACATGGCCAGGGCATCTCGTCTCAGTGCTTTGAATCTTCTTCCTCGCAGAACTTGGAGTATTGATCTGAGTCCATCAACTTTTTCAACTCCCCGGCATCATTCATCTCAACCTTTATAATCCATCCATTCTCATATGGACTTGAGTTAACCTAAATTGTCAGGAACAAAGATTGCCAACATAAGCAAAAGTGAATAGTATATTACTGAAATGAAGGGCAATAAAGCAATTAAAAGACACTTTAAAAATCCAAATGATCTTTGAAGACTGTAGCTCATAGCCAGCTAATCAATGAAACATATTGACCTGAGGCACTTAAAGGTAGCTAAGCTCAATTAAAAAGCAAAAAAACGAATAAGACCTGGGATGTCTTAACAATGAAGACTTGGACCAGTAGTAGCATTCAGGATCAAGATAAACGAAATGTTGGGTACTAACATCCTAAAGAAACAGAAAAATTAACTTCTGAGACATTGATGTATGGAAGAACATGGCCATTATGGTGAAAACACAAGCACAAAGGTGAATGCACATATACACACACGTAGGGGAGGAAACTTACATTCAATGAAAAGCACCAACCCAGTTCAGAAGGCACACTTGCCCAATTAGTATAATTGATTGCAAATCCTAAGAAAAGATATGAAAGAAATAGTCTCAGATAGGATAGAAGTGATACCAGAGCGGGAGAGTTGTTGAGCTCTTCATTAACTTCAACCACTTTCCCTGAGACAGGAGAATTAACATCACTAGTAGCCTTGACACTTTCAACAGCTCCAAAACTGTCACCCTGCTTTACAGCAGCTCCCACTTCAGGTAATTCAACGTACACAACATCACCTAAATGATCTTGAGCATGATCAGTTATACCAATTGTGGCAGAGTTACCATTAACCTTCACCCACTCATGAGAATCGGCATATTTCAGATCCTTTAAAACTGCAGGAACATGGAAGAGATGTATTAGCTGCAGTAACACAAACAACAAGCTGTGACAGGGGAAATAGATGAAGTAGTTGCAACTCTAGACACAAATAATACCACAAATTGCAGTTGATCAAGGGATCAAAAGAATTGATATCCATTTCACATACAGGCATCATGGGCATTAGAACATGCCTACAGTAATATGATAGTGATATTCATCATGTACTTTAACAAAATTCCTCCATTAAGGTGTTGTGCTCTTGGGTGCTTTCTTGTCACTTTCAAGGACAAAGGAAGAGCAAAGTTTGAAGTTATATCATAGTGAACACAGTTACATACTGCTAATTTTAATTCCAGATGTAAAACTCAATGATACAGAAACATCACCAATGAACTGTAAGATAACAATAAGATACCCACCACAGGTTGAGAACATAAGCATGCCAAGAATCTATAAAGTTTCACATCCTTTCAATTTCTGCTAATATGCTATTGCAAATTCTGATACAGTTAACAATACATATCAGTAGGCAGACATCCAAGACTATTGCTTGATTCTGTTTAACAACAGAGTGCCCCTCATGACAATTGGACTGCATAGCATGAGGAATCATAATGAATATGAGGGATTAATAAACAGTCTGGTCTACATATATTACATCCCATTAATCAGTTGCAGTCAATTGGTGCTTCCCCTAAATCCAAATGGGCAGCTATCCGAACCGTCGCTCTCAGTTCTATTTGTTCTGACACGCCAACCGCTGATATTAAGAAACGAGGACTGTACAAAAGAGGGAGGTGGTTAATGGAAATAGTTCATATAAGGTGAGTTTCAGTTGGTTGCACTGCTATTTCCTGGCTTCTTGACTTTTTTTTTTTCTTGTCCAAATAAAGGAACAATCAGGCAAAACTCAAACATAATTATTTTCATGGGCAACGCACAATCACCGCTGCACCAACAGTTGCCAGTTGTCACCATCCCCTCCAACTTTTCACCGATGTCATCACCACCAGATCACCATCACTCCTAATGCTCTAGTGTCAAGCACTAAACATGTTTTTAACTGTAAAATACTGTATAGAGAACAAAAATGGGAAGTCTTTAGGCTCCTTTCTTAATCTTTAAGATGTTTTGTAAAATCAAAATTGAAAGAAAAGTTAAATGGCTCTGAATCAATGACAGCACAGCATTGATCAGAAACAAGATCCTAGATTACGGAAATTTGTGACATGTATATACCTGTAGCAAAACAGAAATCCAAAAGCTCTTAACACTACGTATTAGCAAAATAAAAGGACAACGGTCACATAAATCAAATCTTTTTTCTTTTTTTTTTTTAAAGGTAAAGCCTTATATCAATCAAAGAAATGAGATCTCAATTTCCAGCAACACCCAAAGCCATTTTCCTGTATCAATATGACAGTATCCTCATGATCATACATAAGAAACCATGAAAACTATCAAGAGAGAGAAGAAAAGTTAGTGGGGGTAACGGGTTACCAGTGGAAAACCCTCTATGGAACGCAGAGATCCTGAGGTAAGAAGCCGCCCTTGAAGCCCACAACATTCTTGAAGCCTTTTCTAATGTAAATCTCGACAACCCTTAACACTTGCAGCAGAGTTGTCTTGTGTTTCAATGCAACCAGAAGAGTTTGTTTCGTTTATGTTTTTGCTGTGGTTGGTGAGTGTATTTTCCTTTTATTTTAATTTTTTTTTTCTGTAGGAAAGGGCGTGATTAAGCAATTTTTTATTTATTTGACAAATAACTATTAATTTTAGTGAGATTAAAAATAATAATAATAATAATTATTATTATTATTATTATAAAATTATAAAATATTTTAATAAAATTTTATTTAAATAAATATTTAAATTCAACTAAAAATAAAACTATAAGTTTAATCACATCATACAAAAATACCTAGGCTTAGCCAATAAATACGGAACAGTGGGATTATGGACGAAAATTGGAAACAAAGAAAAGGGGGCATAAAGTCTCATAGACATGGATGGTGGCAAGTCAATGTGTCAACAAAACCCCATTTGTTTTAGTTTAAGAGGGATGTTGGTGACTGGTGAGACTGAAAGAGAGCTGGCTTTGGGCTTTGGCTACCTTCTGGCTCAACCTTGAAGACTTCATTTGTTGCTTTTTGCTTCTCACCGAGTTCCAACGAGAACTTGGACTTTCAATTAAACAATTATATTCGACATGGCCAACTCCAACCAATTTCTTTTGTTGCTTTGCGCCATTTGTGTCGATCTTATATCCTTAATACTATGTATTATGTCGCTTTTTTACCCTTCTTAAGAAATAATACTACATTTTGCTTTATTTCAAAAAGAAAAAAAAAATTATTTCATGGTTCATCCTTTTATTTTAGCCGCTGCCCATCCATCCCTGTGTTTCAATCAAAGCCCAAATGGATTGTAAGTCGAACATTCAGACTAGGGTTTGGGCTTGAAAGACGGGTTCAAGCCTGTCATCCAATTGAAACTACTCAGCACAATGATTGTAGCACTACTGTTTTTTTTAAACATCAAAGCACATTTTTTCAACAAAATTTCCAATGGAGACTGAAAAAAAAAAAAAAAACAGTGGTCAGTAGGGTCTTATAAATCTTCATCGCCCAAATTGATCATGTTCCAAGCAAGATAAAGTACTAATGAATAATGATTATATACAAACAGCAACATGTCCTAACACTTGTAACAATCACAAAAACATTTTCTTTCTTTTGTAGCAGCATCGTGTCAAGATGCATTCCACATTTTGGAATTTGAGATATCAATTTAACAATTTTATTGCAAAATCAACCTGCATGGATGACTAAAAACATACTAACTTTTCAGGATAATAATGGAGGCCAACAACTGACCAAACAAAATCCTACAATCATTTAACAAAAGAGACCTTAAAACCATTTTCTTCCTTCTTTGATTGCTGGAAAAAGGCCCCATCAAATCAAGCATCAATTTCCATTAATCCACTCTCTGGAATCACCCTTCTCTTCCTGGAAAACAAGACAAGGGAGCGAAAATAACCATCCAGCAATCAAAACCTTATAGCACATATAGCATGGGAATTTCCCCTTAGCATTCAACCCACATGCAACAATAAACCCCCATTCAACTATGACAATCTAGCAGACAAGCAAAATGAAAAAAAAAAATAAAATTGGGTGATTGAGTCTTTCACATCACTAAATAAACAACAGAAATTACTTGCTTAAGCAAAGCTGCCTATTGTCTTAAGCCTCATCATGTTCTTCATCTAGTGCCTAAAACACAAGAAAGTCGAGTAAGCGATGATATGAACTCTTTTTTGCTGATCACATAGGAAAGTTGATAATGAAGTGAGTGTTGCTAGTAACAAGTATAGATTAAATTAGACTTCTAGGAGATCAGGCTTATGAAAGTAGGATTACCATAACCTTAGTACAATGAATGTACTAATATCTGGTTCGCAGCCATCTGAAAACGTCCAAATTTATTCAAAAAAACATAAACCCATAATTTCAAAAAGTTTAATTGAAGCAGAAGAAGAAATCGGACGGAAGTTGAAAGCCTGGCGAAGAGCAAATAATTTCCCTCTCATTTTTCCTTCCTCTCAGTTTTCAGGGGTAGGGTTTTTCGTGCTCCGGATTCTGGGGTTTGGGGCTTCGGGATTTGCAGGTACCGAAAACCACTGCGGAGCTGCAAATAGCCCACTAAGAATAACTTAGCCGGCCCAAAACCCACAATTAAATCCCATTTCAAGCTTGAATGGCCTCCACTCAAGCATTAAGGATGCTATATGGGCTTAGAGATATGGGTTCACCACTGCTGTTCAAACCCAGTTGCGAGGTTTTCTTTTTCCTAATTTATGCCACACTTATTTTGCACTTTTATGATATAATATAATATATACAATATGTAATTAGATACTTTCTTCTTTTTTTGGTAAAATTATATATTAGATGGCTTTTTCATTTAGATTTCTTTTAATATATTAATTTTTTTAGTTTTTAATTTCAATAATTTCATACCACACAACACAAAAATAATAAGTATGAAGATGATAATTTTTTTATCAAAAACTAATATATAGTTGAACAAATTATTATGAGTATTTTGACTGTTAAATTTAAGAAATTAATATAAATAATTCAATGATTAAGTTAGCAGATCACGATTTTCATTCTCCAATAAATTAACATTACGTAACTATTTTATATAATACTTTTTTAATTGTTGTATATTTAAAACATTGTATAAATCCAAATTTAATTATTCATCACATACAGACAATTATTTATTAAAAAATGAATTATTTCAAATTTATAAAAGTGACGATAATTATATTAAAAATTATCAAAATTATCTTAAAGGTTAGAGAGAAAAGACTTTTTTTATTCTAAATGGAGGGAACATATATTCTTTCTATATATTTTTTTTTCATATTTTTTCTTTTCAAAATTCTTCAAATTTTGAAAAAAGTTAATTTGAAATAATAAAATTTTTAGTTTTTATTTTAATATTTTGTTAGTGTATTTAATAATATTATTTATAATATCTTTTGGATTTTTTTCTCCTTCAAATATTATTTATATTATGTTTTGAAATTCATCAATTTTTTTATTTAAAAATTTTAATTTTTATTATGATTTGATAACTTAATTATATTATATACATTTTACATATATTTTAAACATGTAAAAAACAAATAATATTAATATATGTTTTTATACATTTAAACAAATAAAAATAATTTCTACATCGCATAAATAACAAAATAATCGGTATATCACATAAATATCAATGTATATAGTTGATAGATATCCAACATAATTTACCTCTTCTATTTGAAATTACCAAACTCAAATAATTATGCCTTACTATTCGACCCCGCAATTAATTACAGTATGACAAATATAAAGCAATTAAGTAATTGATTTTCTTTAGATATGCAATGCCAGCCTTGATCATCAAGACGTACGACCGGCCACTTGCCAAACTATATAGATCTTGTCTGCTGTGAAGGTACAAGATCTTGAATGCGAAAGGCAGCACTTGTAATTGTCTTCCGCATACGATTTTATTCAGTGACTTTTACCTCTTGACCAAAATATATATAATAATATGAAAAATTATTTTAAATGTTTGTTAAATTTCATCAGAATTTATTCGATGCTTAAAATTTTATCAAAATTTATTAATTTTTTAAAATTTTATATAATAAGATTCGATTTTAATTTTTAATTTTATTTTTTATCTAATCAATTTTAGCAAAAAATTTCACAAGAAAGATAAAATAACAAAGCAAATTGTCCATTTCTGCTGATCATGACACACATTGCCGACGCCAAATATGATAAAATAATGAAGCAAATTGCCTGAAAGCCGACACGAAATGTTATCGTGCATTGAAGACTGAAAATAATTACCAAGAAATATGATTGCACTATGAGTGATTTCAATATCTGCATGCAGCAGCAAGGAAGCCAGAAGCCTCATACTTCATAAGAGAGACAAAGTTTATTTCAGTTTCAATGGCCGGCCTTGCATCTATAAGTGATCATGAGCTCCGGAGCTGTTCTACAAACAATGTTAACCCCCTAAATCCTGAGGAATTCAGAAGGCAAGGTCACATGATCATAGATTTCCTAGCTGATTATTACCAAAACATTGAGAAATACCTCGTTCTCAGTCAAGTTGAACCGGGCTACCTTGGAAAAATCTTGCCAATGTCCGCACCATACAATGCAGAACCCGTGGAAGCAATCCTTCAAGATGTTCAGCAACATATCATCCCTGGTATAACACACTGGCAAAGTCCTAACTATCTTGCATAATTTCCTTCGAGTGGCAGCATTGCTGGCTTCCTTGGAGAAGTTCTTAGCGCCGGTTTCAATGCGGTGGGATTCAATTGGATAACATCACCAGCTGCGACCGAGCTAGAATCCATAGTCATGGATTGGCTTGGACTAATATTTCAGCTTCCTCAAACTTTCCCGTTCTCCGGCGATGTAGGGGGTGTGATACAGGGAACTACCTGCGAGGCCCTTTTGTGTACACTAACAGCCGCAAGAGATGAAATGTTGAGCAAAATTGGGAGGGAGAACGTTGGGAAATTATTTGTGTATGGGTCAGACCAAACACATAGTGCTCTAGCAAAGGCAGCAAAAATTACCAGTATCAACCCTAAGAACTTTCGAGCCATCAAGACAACAAAATCAACGTCATTTGGTTTGTCACCAGAATCATTACAGATTGCAATCAGCTTGGACTAAAAAGCTGGATTAGTTCCACTCTATCTCTGTGCAACAATAGGGACAACATCAACCACTGCTGTTGATCCATTGGGGCTGCTATGTGATGTGGCCAAAAAATATGGAATGTGGGTTCATGTTGATGCTGCTTATGCGGCAAGTGCCTGTATTTGCCCTGTGTTTCGACATTTTATCAATGGCGTAGAAGGTGCAAATTCTTTCAGTCTTAATGCTCATAAATGGTTGTTCACCACTTTGGACTGCTGTTGTCTTCGGGAAGGATCCAAGTAGTCTTATAAAATCTCTCTCAATAAATCCAGAATTCCTGCGAAATAAAGCTAGTGATTTGAAACAAGTGGTAGAATACAAAGATTGGCAGACAACTCTCAGTAGAAGGTTTCGAGCTATGAAACTTTGGCTTGTACTGAGAAGTTATGGTGTGGCGAATCTTAGAAACTTTCTAAGAAGCCACGTTAAAATGGCAAAACTTTGCGAAGAGTTTGTGGCTAGCGACAATAGGTTTGAAGTAGTAGTACCCAGGTATTTTGCTATGGTCTGTTTTAGGGTTTTGCCATCAGCATTGTGTAATAAAACTCAAAATGAATATTATGGGAAAGATAGTGTGGATCAGACGCATGCAAACAAGTTTAATCGGAAATTATTAGAGTCAATAAACGCATCAGGACGCTTATACATGACTCATTCTCAGTTCGATGGAATCTATATGATAAGATTTGCTATTGGTGCCACTCTTACAGAGGATAGACATGTTATTAAGGCTTGGAAGGTGGTGCGAGGGATGGTGGATACCATGCTCAACGCAGATCAGTAAGATTATTTTTGCCGGTCTTCGGTAAGATTTTTTTTTTTCTCTTGGTTTCTTAATATCTGCAATTAATGTAATAAAGCTCGTTCTGGAAATCTGGTTCTAACTTGGAAAGCTCTAAATGGATCATCTGCATTTTTTCATTTTTCCTTTTGAATGGATTTGCGTTTAAGGTGTTTCTAAATTCTAATGTTAGAAGAGAATTGTTGGAGAATGAAAGAAAGGTGGAGGGTTTATCATTACAACTCGACAGCGAACTTCTGGCTTTACAGGGTAGACGGCCAATGTGATTAATTGATTACAAACGTATCTCTACAATAAATCTACAGCGAACTTCAGGCCAATGTCATTTTCATTTATTATAAATGTATCTGTAATAAATACAGTCTTCCATTTCATAACAACTAGCAAGGCAAAAACAAATAATATTCATTTTTAATCATTCAAATTCAAATAAAATAACTATGAAGTTGTTATTTTGAAAAGTAGCGAAAATTATTTTTGTTTCATGCTGAACGTAGCGGAAGTAGCTTCCTCATTCTCGTCCAGTAGCCATTCTGAGAGGGAGCAGGAATGTTCAATGCATGTAACAGACAAAACTAAATAGCAAACAAATGGCTTCATGATTGGATGAACCACTCAATGATTGATGCATATGCATTGTGTTTACATGAGGAACAAAATTTAAACTATTCCAATGTTTTCCTTTTATATGGTATATATGAAAAAGACTTATTTTAGAACATATGTAAGAATAAGACATAGATATATAAACATCATTTGCAACTAATATATATAAATATATATATACATATATTATGAATATATTTACTGTTATTATTATTATCATTTTACTTAAAAAGTTTCAATGATAAAGTATTATTGACTAGTGATTATATTAGTAACGTATCAAAACTAAAAAAAAAACTACAATTAATTTATCGGCTCTCTTTTCACAAAAGAATAACAAATTTGACATTATTGATAGCCCATGAAATCAACAGCTTTTGACTTTTGATATTCTTGTTCAGTAATTCATCCAATTCGAGTTGCTGCATATGTCAGTTATCACACAAACACAGTTTCAACGAAATTGAAATTCTACATAACTTACATTGAATGTACGATAACAGGTTCCCGACGTTACATTGAAAGTATAATAACAGGTTCTCAATGTCCCAAGTGCCACACCAATTACAGTAAAATTCTTGATTCCAAAGAAAATCTCAAAGTGAATTGATACGACAAAAAATGAAAAACATAAAGATTAGTCAAGATCTGACTAATTCTTCATAAATTGGGTTTTCCATTTGGGTTTTGGCCTCCTACTGAAGATTTGCTGCTTCACCTTGCAGCCAGTTAGATCACAGACAACTATCCTCAGCATCATCAACAATATCAATTTTCTTACCATATTTGAGATGAGGATCATAGTACATAATGTTGATTCATGCTTCCAAGAGCAAAAGGCAATATCTAAGGAAGTTCAGTTCAGAAGACAAGTTTTCAACCGGCCATCTTTAGCTTGCCCAACTCAATCCTTCTAGGGTTCTGAGGATTACATAACCAAAGAAAATCATGACCGGCCCAATTACGTGATAATACAATAGGAAACAAGAGGCTTCGTATAAAGCAGAGGAAGCAAACAATTAAAATATACACCAACGATCAACATTTGGTAGGGGGCAAAATAAATAAATAACTTACCTGGCCATTTTGTTGTATGCGAACATCAAAAAGATTACCATTCACATTATACCTCCTTTTCTAGAAGAATATGAACATATGAAAGAAAAACCATTAAAGCCCATGCTCCACACCACCGTATAATTGACATTTTTAACAGATAATATAAAAAACAAATTAATATACGTTACACCCAGCATAAATCGTAAGGAAGAGGGAAATCACTTACAAACCTTGTCTTGTGGTTTCTTTAAATGCTCAGGATCAGAATCAAGACGTCTAATTTTGTTTTTATTTTTATCACTGTGACGATGCTTATGCTTATTTTTATCTTTCTCTTTATCTTTGTCTTTTTGCTTTCTATGCTTCCTATTGTTGTCTTTGGACTCAGCTCTTGACTTAGACACGATTACGGGGATCCCCTTCTCAGCCTGTTAAACATTAGATCAAGGTAAATAGACATCAATATTAAAAGATATCAATTTTCAGTACACTGCAGCACATGTGGCTCAGTAGATCACATGGCAAAAACTATATCACAAGTACCTAATTCTCCAAGTTACACTTTATGGCAAAAAAAATTAGAAGGGGCTGGGGGAAGAAAAACCTAAGGTATGACGAAAAAATAGAGAAATACACAGCTAAATGCCATACCAAAGGCAGGTCAACCTGAGCAGTTTCATTCATTTGAAAGGCTTCCCCAAGTAAATCCAAGTCAAAATGACCTATGTGTAGATTTCTCCGTCTCGAATCAGAGGCATTTTGGAAAAGCTGGTGCAACTCCATACCTTCGCCCTTCCTGATTTCTGTGTCTCCAACCACATTTCGAAGATAGTTCGTTTCTGATATTAACAAAGGAAGTGATCTCTTGCAAAAGAAATCATGGTGCGGCCAGAGTTTGAATTGGTTTATGAGATCAGCAGCACCACCAAGTTCCTTAGGCCCTGTTATAGAATAAAGGGCCTTAGACAAACAAAAATGTACTCAAAACCAATGATATGATCTAATCACATCATAAATTTTACAATACTGAAATGGAGGAAAAAAAAATAAAAAAGAACCCACATAGGAATTTTGAAAGGGAATGTATATCAAATCATCCCAATACTACACAACAAAAAGGGAAAACATCAATCCATGATAAATTTTGCTTCATTTTTTCTAAAAAATTTCACTCTTGGAATCAAGGACAAAATTAAATGAAAGATAAACACCCCAAATACATACCTCCTAACTTCTGGAAATATGCAAAACATGATGGATAATGAATTAGAGATTAATAAAAAATTACCCAAAACAAGGAAAGAAACCAAAGTACTATTAGTAATTAGCAATATTTAATATGTTTGAGAAAAAGCTCTCAAGAATTTCTCTCAAGGGTTTCATTTGATGAAGCTCAAAATTACTGTATCACTGTATTCAAACCCCACGAGATACCCTTCACATCGTGAAGCTCTGATAAAGCAGTGAATCAAACCGATAGCATGAACTGATAACTGAATAAATAAATTAATCATCAACATTCACCTAAAAATTGAACCACTAACTTTCAATCCCAAATTATTACTTGAAAGGAAAAGAAACTGTACCTCTTCCAAACTTCTTGCTTTCAAAATCCATAACATTAATCACAAATTTGCAAGCCACGCTTCCTCATCCGCGACCAAACAAGAAAAGCCGCGGGAGCAAATTGAACGGTTGAGATTCGCGGCTCTGTTGATCGCAGATTCGCGGGCGGGTGGTTGGACCGCAGTACGCTACCGAATCTAATTGGATTATTTTCTGCGAGGATGAATTTGCAACTGCCAACACTAAGAATTTAACCCTAAAGTTTTTGGGCCATATATTTGAAGCTCAATGACAGCCCAGTGTGCCATAGTTTTAAGTTCATTACTGTATTGGGCTAGACTGTGTCATGGACAATAATGATGCAATCCAGCTATTAAAATGTTCTACTTTTTGGGTGATATTTCCATTTACAATGCTTTCGGCAACACACTATTTATGGATTAAAAAAAGTTTAATTTACATATATTTATATTTAATACGTTGTTAATATATAACATTGCACATTATTAATGAGCTATGCAATGACATTAACACATATATACATTATAAAAAAAAATTAATAATTATACGATTTGTTAATAGAGTATTAAATTTTTTATTTTAATTATCAAAATTTGATTTTTAATAATATAAAAATGCCAAAAAATAAGCTTCATCTAAAAAATGTATCAAAAATGACTTAAGAACTTGGAATCTCGATTGAACACCATGGACTTTGGAATATCATGTAAAGATGTTACTGTTGGCCCATTTAAAATTGCCTTAACCTTGTTATGATCCATCTTTATTCTTTCATTTGACACCACAAACCCTATAAACATAAGGCTAAAAAAAATTATACTTTTTAAAGTTAGCATAAAGTTTTTGTTCCATTAATATGCAAAATAATTGGTGTAGATGATTCAAATGTTGGTATTCATCTTTGCTATACACCAGAATATCATCAAAATATACTACTGCATATCTGTCAATACAAGGTTTAAGGATATGATTCATAAATCTTATGAAAGTACTATGAGCATTATGTAAATCAAAAGGCATTACCATCCATTTATAGAGATCATCCCTTGTCTTAAAAGTTGTTTTCCACTCATCTTCAGGCCTCATTTTGATTTGATGATAACCACTACGTAGGTCTATCTTGGAAAAAATGATTACTCTATGTAGTTAATTCAACAAGTCATCTAAACATGAAATATGAAAGCAATAGTCGACGATGATTTTCTTGACCGCCCTACTATCCACACACATACACCATGATCCATCCTTTTTAGGTACCAAATGGGCTGAGACTATATTAAAGCTCATGCTTTCGAGCACCATTCTTTTTCTCACTAATTCATCAACTTGGTGTTGCAACTCTGCATGCTTTTTATGACTCATCTTATATGCTATCTTGTTGGGTATAATAGCTCTTGGGATAAGATCTATGCAATATTGAATGTCCTTCATTGATGGTAAACTAACTGGTAACTCTTTTTGAATAATATCATAAAATTCTGCCAATAATGATTGTATCACTGTAGATGGCTCATCACTATCTTCATTCTTTTCAAGCAGCACTAGTGCATACATAGTACTATCCATCTTAATTTATTTTTTTTTATAATTGGCCTTGGTAAACAAGTTGTTTCATTTCCCTTTGGTTGGTTTTGACATTACTATAGGCTTGGTAGGGCTTAGGATGATTTTGCATCCATCTTTCATAAATGTGTAAGCATTATGGTAACCATTATAAATAACCCTCATATGATAATGCCAAGGTCTTTTTAGCAGTAAATGACAAGCATCCATTGGAGCTACATCACATCACATTTTGTCTTTATATTACTTTTTTATGAAAAAATGAATCAAATACCTCTTGCTAATCTTGATTTCATTCTTTTTTTGTAGCCAAGACAACTTATATAATTGAGGGTGATCCACTATTTTAAAGTATAATTTATGCATCATAAAAGTATAAACAATATTTTTAAAACTTTCACTATCAATTATAACATCACTTACCTTTCTATGGGCAGTACACTTAGTGCCTAACATGTTTTTACGCAATCTATCTTCTTCCTTAACAAGTGCAATACTTAAGCTGCATTGTATGACTAAAGATGCGTCATGATACTTATAGGTTACCTATTCATCATCTTCAAGGTTTTGATTCTCTTTAACCAGCTTCTCTTCATTTTTCTCAAAGTCTTTCTCTATTTGAGTCACAATTTTCCTATTTGTGCATTTTAAGGCAATGTGTCTAAGCCATTGATACTTAAAACACCTTCTGATTTGTGTACTAGATTGAAGCTTGCCTATTGAGGTTTTATATTTTTTTTAGGGTTGTTTTGGAAAAGGCTTGAAAGAATAATAGTTTTGGATTAGCCACATTTATTGATATAGCTTTCTCAGGACTCGAATCTCAAGTTGCTACAATGGGCCTCATTTTGTTGTTTCTTCACCTTAAGGGCAAGCTTACATACATCATTGAAAGTCCAATAAGGTTCAGCTGTACGACATTAGTTATCTCTCGAAGATATCATGCAATAGTCTGTTATTCTTATTCCTTTAATTCATATTTTAACATGAGATAGTCAAACTCAGTCGTGTACTACTCCACTAAAAGATCTCTTTGCTTCAAGTTATAGAGCTTAAAGAGAACGTTTTGATGAAAGTTGTTTATAAGATACTTTCTCTTCAACTCTTTTTTCATTTTTCTTAAGTTGTAATTTTTCTTTTGCTTTCTTTTTCCCTTTACTTCTGTAAAATTTTCCACTAAAATGATGCATGCTTTCTAAGTTAGATGGCTATTGACTTCACTTTGCGATGTTCATGGACATTATGGTATTCAAAGATGTACTCCACTATGTGTAGCCAATCTAAAAATTTTTCAGGTTGCATATTCTTTTTTAACTCAAGAATCTTTTTTTTTGGATTGAATATGCTATGTTGAAGTTAGTTTTTATGTATATAGTCTTTGACTTATTGTGAGTGAAGTGGGGCGCTATCATCAGAATCACTGTTATTTTCATGGTATGGATTAGTTTCTCCTTCATCTTTTTTATTCCTCCTTCTTTGTCTCCTTATCTCCTATCTTTCTTCTTATATATACAGTTGTTATTGTAGTTAAAAGATCTGTTGTCGCATCTCCTCTATAAGAGTATCTCTTAGGTCAACATTGGTAGTTGCTACAACGTCAGTGTTGGCTTCAACCTCTTTTGCTAGTGTTTGATGACGATACCTGCCATAGCTTTGATACCGATTTGATATTAAAAATTACTGATTAAGATGTTGGAGATTAATAACAAACAAAAAAACTCATAAAAAAATAACTCACAAGAAGTTAAATAATAGTAGAATATGATTATTGAATTAAAAATGATAGAAGTTCACCACTAAGGCTAGACACTAAGAGATACATAAACACCACTCTAAAAATTATATCAATGATACAAAAAAATAAAAGTTTACCGCTTTAGAAAATTCACTTAAGAGATACAAAATTTGAAGAATGATTTAAAAGATTACTTAAGGATAAAGAAAACTCTATTCTGCATTCTATCAAAGAATAACAAAAAATAAATAAACTAAGAACATCCTTCAAAGCATGAAAACTTCATAGATTAAATTGCTAGTATCGTGCCTAAAATCATAAGATTTATATGTGAACATAATAATTTGTAATGTGAATGTAATTATCTGTCAATTTACTCCTGCAGATTACATGATAATGAATATGACCACAATCTTATCCATATTCATACTCTTATTTTTCAGCTAGTGAGAATACAATCTTCCTATTTTAGCTCACTTTATTTATACATTTGTTTAGTAGATTTAGACCATTGAAGACTCATATTATTTTTAAATAAGTTTTTCTTAGTCTCAACTCAAATTATAAGATGTATTGACACTCCGAGATCAAATGTCTTATCTAACTCTTCGCGTAACCCTTTTTTATTTTTTTTCCTCCTCTAATGAAAATGAAACAAACCTACTTTGAAGCCAAAGTTATCAATTTCCTTTTCTTTCAATTGAAAATTAAGTAAAGTTAATAAATGATAAAAACAAAGTTTTATTTCGTAAATGATTCAACGAATTGTAATATGACTTCTCTTTTTCAATTGAAAACATTTTGTTTAATTTCTCCTAATCAAAATTTGCATAAATACTATTTTTAAGAAACAAAAGCTATAAAAATCTATAAGGGAAATGATAAATACACCAACTTTTTTTGGACTCAAATAATTCAAACACTCAAATGTCATTAATTTGGATAAATTTCATAATTAGTATATTTATGTAGTATAAAATATTAAAAATTTATATATTTTTTTGTATTTTATATAAAAATTATGTATCATAATTTATATTAATATAAAATATATTTTTAATTTTATTAAATTTATTTATAATTTTTATTAAAATTTTAAATTATATTATTTTTATATTTTTTGCTCATATTATTTTTATATTGATTCATTTTATTACATTTGAAATTGTTAGATTTGGGTTTATTTATGACTCTTATATCTTTGAATTTGAGAGTTCCGGCGGCAATTAGTTTAGAAAATTCGACCCCCAATATCATTGCTTTACACCTCTTTGAAAAAAATAATAATTCTTAATATATATGTAGAAAAATGGCGAACCTCTCTTTTTCTCTTGGATACTTCCTTACTTGAACTGTCGGCAACTACTGCAATCGGCTGACACTTTACACGTGGCAGTGTTCCCATTGGTCGAAAACTTTCCTGTAATTTTTCTCATGTCTTTGAAGCAAAACTTTAAAACACAAAACAGCGCACATAAATCCCGCACCCCACGATGTTATTCGCTGTTTATTGTCGGCAAGGGAAACTAGACTTATTCAATTCAATGCCTTGAAAGGTATTTTTCTTTCTCTTTTTGGAGAAAATTAGCAACAAAATTTGTCATTTAAGAAAATTTTCTCGGAAAAGTGTTTAGTTTGATACGAGGATGATGAAGCGAAAGGTCAATGTGTATGGTAAAGTGAGTGAAAGCTCAAACAAAACGCAGTCGTCGTCGTCGTCTTCCACGTCCATAGAAGAAGAAATTGAGTGGGAAATGAGACCCGGAGGGATGCTGGTGCAGAAAAGAACCCAAAACACTGATGTTTCAGCCCCTGATATTCGCTTACGTGTTGCTTACGGGACGGTGCGTTACGAGATCTCCGTGAACTCTCAAGCGACATTTGGTAACGTAGCCGGATCTGCTTAACTACTTACGTTTTTTCTTCCATGGGTTTTCATTTTCTTTTACTTTCCATTAGATGGTTGTTTGTTTGGTTGGTGAGAAAGTGGAAAGAAAATAATTAAAATGGGAATTGTTGGTAGTGAGTTTTTATTAAGTAAAGTTGCTGTTTTTACCATTACTTGGCTGTTGCATGGTTGTTTAAGAGCCCTACTTTTTCCGTTTATTCATTACTTCAACAATAAACACTTCGTAATATTCTCTAACCCTTACAATGTAATAAATTTTGAGAGCTCTACTTTTTCTTTCTCTTCTTCCCCTAAGCTTTTATTTTTCTCAATTATTTTCCCATTGATAAGTGAACAAAAAGAAAATTATGTTGAGCAAGTAAGAATCATTTAAGTTTTGTAAATTTTTTTTTTAATTTTTTGCTGCATTTTAATAAGTTTTTATTCATTGGTTGCACTTGGCCACTTGTTTCATAGCATAAGATAACAAATTAACAATAACATGCTTCCATGTTCTCACCTACTCTCACGGCGAGACTTATGAAAAAATTTACGTTATTTTAATTTCTTGATTATTAGTAGTAATGATTTACCGATTTATATAAATTGACGTGGGATCGGCGGTGGACCAATTAACAGGGGAGGTCAAGAAGCGTCTAACAGCAGAAACAGGGTTACAAGTGGGAGAGCAGAGAGTGATATTCAAAGGGAAAGAGAGAGAAAACGTTGAGTATTTGGACATGTGTGGGGTCAAAGACCGATCAAAACTTATAGTAATGGAAGACCCAGCAAGCATAGAGCGAAGGTTCATCGAGATGCGCAGAAACGCCAAGATCCAGACCGCATATCGTGCCATCAACGACGTCTCCATGGAAATTGACAAGCTGGCGGACCAAGTAAGCAATGATCCTATCAATTACTCATATGGCTGTCCAATACTTTATATTAAGATACTATTAGTAAATTTTCGATGCATTTATAACATTAAAAAAATCATGTAGCCCTTATTGATTAAGGAATTTGTCGGTGATAATTGGTTTTTTAGTACACAATCTAAAAGTTAAATAAGTTTAATGTTTGTTAATGCTAGGAGATTTTGGATGGGAAACCAAAAGACAATGAAAGAATCTGGGATTGTGGGGTGGTCAGGACAGCTAAAGTTTGTCGGGGGCTCATGATCAAACAGCTAGTTGACTATTTCCATTTTAGGAGCTTTGGTCCATTGGGTCCATGGCCCATCAGCTTATGTTCACTTGTACTTGATCCATCATGTCATTGTGATTTTTCTAGGGGTGTGTCACGGACTCACAGTCTTAGTTTTAGACTTAGCAAGACATAATTACTTGCTTTTTTATATTAAAAATGTATTGTTTCATCGCTGAAAGATTATGAGTTATGAATTTAGATGTTCTGCTTTTGGTCTCAGGTTTCTGCAATCGAAAAATCAATCTCCAATGGAGTTAAGGTACCGGAGGTTCAAATCACAACACTAATTGAGATGCTCATGAGACAAGCAATCAAGCTAGATAACATTGCTGCCGAGGGGGATGCTTTTGCCCAGAAAAATTTGCAGGTACCTGAAACTTGATTTTCCTTTCTATCAGATGAGAATTAGCTTATATATACACTTGTAGAAAAGCAGAGTTGCCATCCTTGGGGTCTACCCTTTCACTTCACTTCTTTTATGGCTCACAGTCATTATAAATAAAAACCTGCAATTGAAAATGTAATTCAAACTAATTGATGGTTCCGTTCTTCAGGGCAAGAGGGTTCAAAAATGCGTTGAAACCCTTGACACATTGAAGGTATCAAATGCTAGAGTAAAGCATGTTATTGTCACAACCAAATGGGAGACCTTTGATCCTTCTCCAGCCATGGCGCAATGGGAAATTTTTGATTGATCCAATGATCCTTACTTTACTGTCCATTTTCATTCTTTTTCCACCTTGGTATCTAGCTCAAGATAGACATAAAAGCAAACTATCTATTTGTACGTACAGCCCTTCATTGCCACATAATTTTCCAATATGCATTGGTGAGGATTTTATAAAATAAATGAAGCTTGATTGAAACCATGAGTAATGATATTACTTTATTAAATTTGGGAGCAACTGTTTTGATCAAATATCAAAAACATTTGAGATAGATTAAAAATGTTCACTCCAATGGCTAATAAGATTATAGAATCCTTTATGAAGTAATTTTTTCTACCAATGCCTATTTTATGCATCATGAAGAAAAAATTTCTACAACTTCGTTTAACTTTTAAGCTAAGGAGCTAAATTCCGATTTTGAAAGAGAGATAAATTCGAAATATATTTAATAATTTATTTATTTATATTATATCAAATTTTGTAAAATAGAAAAAATTATTATATCACATTTGTATCTATATATTAAATACAAAATATATTTATTTTAATTTTTATTAAATTTTAATTCATATAATTTTTTTATCATTTTCGGGACGTATGACCAAGTTTAAAATTAACGGGCGAGAGCCCCCGTGAGAAGTTTAAGCGAGTTCCAGGATACAGCCACACCCAGAAACCGCTGACCGCATACTAAGGGCGAGAAACAAGACTGATGAGACAAACATGAACCAATGCTCTCGAAGCACCCACGGAAACAACAGTTAGTCCTGTTCTTGTCTTTAGAACATGCTGTTCTGCAAACATGTTTCTACTCCACAACGCTACCCACCTCTTCTTCCCCACAAAATTCCGAATCTTTCATGGTCAAGAAATGCATTTCACTTGTACAAAACTGTGGCTCTTCTAAACTTAAACTCAGACAAATCCACGCTTTCTCTCTCAAGCATGGCTTCCCACTCAACCACCCTGATATTGCCAAACACCTTATTTACAACCTTGTTTCCCTCTCAACTCCTATGTCATATCCTCACAAAATCTTTTCTTGTATCCAGACCTCCAATGTATTTATTTGGAATACCATGATTAGAGGCTATGCTGAGAGTGAAAACCCAAAGCCAGCCCTTGAGTTATACCGCCAGATGCAGGCGTCTTGTATCGAACCTGATAACCACACTTACCCTTTTCTTTTAAAAGCCGTTGCAAAGCTGTCGGATGTAAGATTCGGGGAAAATGTACATTCCACTGTTATAAGAAATGGGTTTGACTCGTTAGTCTTTGTTCAGAATTCTTTGCTTCATATGTATGCTGCTTGTGGGCTCGTCGATACTGCGTATAAGGTGTTTGAATTAATTCCTGAGAAGGATGTTGTGGCTTGGAATTCTGTGATTAACGGGTTCGCTCTTAATGGGAAACCTAACGAGGCTTTGACTCTCTTTAGGGAAATGGGGTTGGAGGGTGTGGAGCCTGATGGGTTTACTTTGCTTAGCTTGTTATCTGCTTGTGCTGAGCTTGGTGCTTTGGCGTTGGGTCGGAGAGTTCACGTGTACATGGTGAAGGTAGGCTTGACTGATAATTTACATGTTAATAATGCGCTTTTAGATCTTTATGCTAAGTGTGGAAGCATTAGAGAGGCAAGGAAAGTATTTGATGAGATGGAGGAAAGGAATGCAGTTTCTTGGAGTTCTTTGATTGTTGGATTGGCTGTTAATGGCTCTGGTAAGGAAGCACTTCAGCTTTTCAAGGAGATGGGAAGAGTGGGATTGGTGCCTAGTGAAGCTACTTTCGTTGGAGTTCTCTATGCTTGTAGTCATTGCGGGATGGTTGATGAAGGTTTCAGGTATTTTAAAAAGATGAAAGAGGAATATGGGATTTTGCCCAGGATAGAACATTATGGTTGCATGGTTGATTTGTTGGGTAGGGCTGGCTTGGTAAAGGAGGCATATCAATATATCCAAAGCATGCCAATGAAGCCTAATGCTGTTATTTGGAGGACATTGTTAGGAGCATGCACAATACATGGCCATTTGACTTTAGCAGAGTATGCAAGAGCTCGAGTATTAAAGCTAGAACCGGGATGTAGTGGTGACTATGTGCTCCTCTCTAACCTCTATGCATCAGAGCAACGCTGGTCTGATGCACACATAATGAGGAGAAAAATGCTTAGGGAAGGAGTGAAGAAAGTTCCAGGTTATAGCCTTGTAGAGTTGGGTAATCATGTGTATGAATTTCTCATGGGTGATAGAACTCATCCACATAGTGAGGAAATTTTTGCAATGCTAGCGGAAATAACAAAGAGGTTAAAATTAGAAGGTTATGCTCCCCGTACAGAAAATGTACTAGCGGATATAGAGGAAGAAGATAAGGAGAATGCTTTGTCTTACCATAGCGAGAAGATTGCGGTTGCTTTCATGCTACTTAAGACAGCACCAGGGACCCCGATTAGGGTTGTAAAGAATTTGAGAATTTGTGCAGATTGTCATTTGGCAATTAAGCTTATATCAAAGGTTTTCGAACGAGAGATTATCGTGAGGGATCAAAGCCGGTTTCACCATTTCAGAGACGGCTCCTGTTCTTGTAGGGATTACTGGTAAATTTATGATAGTTGTATCTGAGTTGATTCTATTCAAATACTAATAAACAATGTAGTTTACAATTCAAAGTACAGCGATGAAGTTGAATTTTCAAACTTGAAATGCACAGTTTGCTTACTTTCACTGCCCTCACTCTGTAAATGAAAATGCTATACGCAATAATCTAGAAATTGATTACAGTACATTTTTGAAAGATGGGTTTTCATTTGTTACTTGGTATCATCATTAAGCATCTCAGTAGTGTCAAGATATTCAAGTTAATAATCGAACTTATTGTCTTCATGCCTTGTCTGCAATGGTCTTTCTACAAATCAACTTATGGCAATCATTGTTTCGGCCTTAGGGGTATTAGACCATAAAGCCAACCAGCACCCAATGGCTGTTCGGGCCTCAGCCCTCTGCCAGACCCTGTAAATAACTCCTTTTCTAGCCTATTGAGCGAGGCCTACTGGCCTTGAAATGGGACACAGGGAAGGCCTGGCTGCCTCGTCCGTACCTTTTGACTGGTGGCCCACTTTTTTCAACAGTAATTATGGCCCAATTTGATAAATAAAGGAAAAAAAGGAATTTAGAAAATAGAGCCGAGGCGCCAAGCCGCCGACCTGCGAAAAATCTTTGGCGGGTTAAATTTCGAAATTGAGATTTTGAGTTTCGCGCTTTCTTCTAAAACAATCTTCCGCCGTTCAAATCTTTCCATGCATCTTCCTTCCGTCGCCTATTCTCTTTCTCTCGCTCTCGATCTCAAGAAGAAAGGAAAATTATTTCCCCAGACGAGCCAAAAATGGGGGATCCAAGTTACCTGGAGAAAATGGGCAGAGAGCTCAAATGCCCCATTTGGTATCATATACTCTCACAAACCAAACAAGCCCTTAATCCTCTTTCGTGTTTCTTTTAATTGTTTTTTTTTTTTTTTTATGCAGCTTGAGTCTGTTGAACTCTGCGGTTTCACTTACATGCAACCATGTGTTCTGCAAGTAAGTCATATAACCCTTTAATTCATTTCACATTTTTATCATTTATTTTTGTTTTAAACTTCATTGTTATCGAAATTTTCTGGTTCTTTACAGTGCCTGTATCATGAAATCAATGAAATCCGGTTCCAATTGTCCAGTTTGTAAAGTACCCTACCGGCGTCGAGGTGTTCTTCATTCTTGATTCAATCCTTTTAGATTATGTCCATCTTAAATTGTTAACTTCTTGTTGGTCAGTAAGTTTAAATGTTTAATACTACTACCTGTTTGAATGACACTTGAGGCCACCAATGTTACTCTGTTTGGTTGTTCATATATATGTTCTTCGCTTCAATTGGTATAGCATTTTACAAGTATGAGTATTTACCTTTGCCTTAATTTGTTGAAACAAGAAGCAAATAGCGGTAACTTATAATCATGCTTCAGTTGCTTGGCTGTTCACACTTTTCAACTCACTTTCTTTATATTTTTGCTGTAGAGGTTCGTCCTGCGCCTCACATGGATAACTTGGTTAGCATTTATAAAAGCATGGAGATTGCTTCAGGTTTCAATATTTTTGTCACTCAGAACCCACCTCTGGATAAATCAACAGGTAATATACACAGACAATGATTTTTGGCAGGATATGATATGATTATTCTTCTTTTCTTGGTAAGCCAGAAGAACGGACAGGAATATATTTTGAGTCTTATATGTAGTTTGAAATTTTCCAATTACAGATGATGAGAAGCGAGTTGAAAATGATCTCAATTGTAGTGAAAGAGTGGATAATCAGGGAGCAACCAAAAGAAAAGGATCTAGGGTGGCTAAATCAACAGAAAACTCTGGTCCCATACCTGTGAAGCCTTCTTATCTCACCAACAAAAGGGTTCAGGTGCCACAGTATCCTCTGTCAGAAACACCTATGATGTCTGCAAAACTTGGCAGTGGGTTGGTTGAACGCACGGAGGATGAATCTAAAAGAACTTCAGATATTCCAAAGGAGAATTACAGTCCAAGGGAAAAGGGAGAACCAATATTTACACCCTTTTTCTGGTTGAGAGAGGAAGATGCAGAGAAGCCAAGTCAGCTTACTGATGGGGATCAATTTGTGTATATAACACCACCTGAAGTTCCTTCTTTCAGTGATATGAAGGATTCTGATGATGAAGGCTTTTCTAAAGTAAGTGTTCACTAGCTTACGCCAGCCAATTACATTTCTTAAAATTATCTATAGAAATGTCTAAATGATTTTGTGTTCAATAATAACTTATGTATCTTACTTTTTTTGTTCATAAACTAGGTTTTGTTTATGCCAGATTTATATTTTACTTAGCTGCCACAGTTCTCCAACTTTTTATTGACCTACGGTTGAATTGAGCAAGTCCTATGTAACCTGAAGATGTTCAGACAGCTTAACTTTGTAGCAGTTATGATCTTGTAATGGCCTAATTTTTTTTTCTCATGTCTTCCTGAAATCATGTAGGAGGAGGTGCATGGAAACACTGATAATGTGAATCTGTTTGATAGCGAGATGTTTGAATGGACACAGAGAGCTTGTTCCCCAGAACTTCTGTCAAGTCCTGTTAAAATGCAGGTAATAATCTCATTTTAAATACCCCACGTAAAATGCTATTTTGCATTCTTTTTTCTTTTTCCTGGGCAAATTTTCATCACGTTTTGGCCATTCTAATCTACTATTATTTCAAACAAAATGCAGCTTGAAGACACTGACGAACCAGCATTACAGGGTTCAAATACGGTCAAACCCTGTATTAATAATGGCATATGCATGACAACTAGACTTAACACTTCAGAAGAGATACTGCCTAATGTAACGTCTTTCAGAACCAAGGCTGCTAATAACAAGACCAGGACCCATAAATCCAGGGAAATGGGTAGGAAATATAGAAATACTGCCCAAAAGAAGATTGCTGACAGAACTAGAAGTCATGTTTCCAGAGATCATGCTGATCCAGAAAAGGGATCTGAAAGTTTTAATCAAAACCAAGCAGCTGATCATAGCAGCAGTTCTTCATATTTGGCTAAGACTAGGAAAAATAGTAAGGTGGCTGTTTTGGATCACCATGAAACTGAACCAATAGTAACATATGTTTCTGATGCCTCTGAAAATGCAGAAACTTCAAATCAGGCTGACACAAATAAGGTTAACAAGTTGCCTGCCAGAGTCAGTAAGGAAAACAGTGGTGATGAATATGAGAATTTGAGTAAAGGAAAAAGTTGCAGGTGGATCATTGCCCAGTGCCAAAAAAAATCTTGTTCAAAGTCAAAGAAACAAAAACTAAGTTTGGCTAAGGTTGATATTCCTGAAGAAATTTCAGCCGTTCACAATCAGACAAATGAAAAGATGATTCTCATTCCCGTAGCTTATGACAAGGGTGCCAAACAGTTCAATAAAGTATCAATCAAACGTGCTAGGGAAGTAAAGTCTGCTTTGAGTTTGAAAAGTGAAAAAAACTTAAGTTGTAAGAAAAAGATGAAAGTTTCTTTTAGTGGTGACACAAAAACTTGGTTGGCTGAAGAACCCCAGCAGGGAAATAGTAATGTTTCCCCACAGAGATTAAGTGAAAAGGTTCAAGGTAGTCCCACTGTTGGAATTTCAGATGGTTCAACAGTAAATAAGCTTCCCCTAGCAAATGAAGTGGCCTTGCTCAAATGTCAGACTGTTACAAATAAAATACAATGCGCTTTCTGTCTTTCTACAGAAGATTCTGAGGTTAGACTTTTAGTACTTCCTCCCAACTACGATATGACTATAACAGCCTATCTCTTCTATCAATTTGCCCAAGCTTACTTGCTAAACAAAATTGCAGGCTTCAGGAGAGATGCTTCATTACTATGGTGGCAGGTCTGTTCCTCTAGATCATAATGGTGGCTTTAAGGTCCTACATTCACACAAGAACTGCGCTGAATGGTAAAGGGATTTGTACTCAATAAATTGTCTTCAATTTTGACATTGTTGATGTAATATAACTTGAAAATTTTTGCAGGGCCCCTAATGTTTATTTTGAGAATGATAAGGCAATCAACCTTGAAGCTGAATTATGCAGAAGCCGAAAAATAAAATGTTCCTGTTGTGGACTAAAAGGTGCAGCGTTGGGCTGTTATGAAAAGAGTTGCCGCAAGAGTTTTCATGTTCCTTGTGCAAAATTAGTCTCACAATGCCGGTGGGATACTGTAAGTATTATGCAGATTCAGCAGGTTTCTGTACGTGATATGAAAATTTCTTTCTTTTTTTTTTAAAGTCAACACAATATGTTTCTTGTTAATGTTTATTTATTTTGAATCTTTGCAATAGGAGAACTTTGTAATGTTATGCCCTCTCCATGCCTCTTCTAAGTTGCCTAATGAAAATCCAGAATCTCAAGAAAGCAGAAAAAGATGTGTTTTGAGAGGGTACGCAGAACTATTTTTTAGTTTATTCTAGTATTCTTCATGAACTTACTCCACCCCTTCATGCTCATGAAAGTTTCATTAAATCCTTGCTTTTTACTCTTATTTCATTTCCAGATCAATTCACCACAACGAAGTTCCTATAAACAATGGCATCAGTGTGCAGAAGAAATGGAATCCTTGTGGATCACACAAAAAATTGGTACTCTGTTGCTCAGCTCTCTCAGTTGGAGAGAGGGTAAGTTACTGTTGAATTTGGCTTTCTGTTTTTTCTTTTAGAAAAAGAAATTCCTTAACGTTTTTCTAAATTGCTTGAATTGCAGGAAATCATTTCTGAATTTGAGAAATTATCTGGCGTTACAGTGTTGAAGAGATGGGACTCAAGTGTCACCCATATCATTGCATCCATAGATGAAAATGGAGCATGCAAAAGAACCCTTAAAATTTTAATGGGTATCTTGGAGGGGAAGTGGATACTGAATGTTAATTGTCAGTACTTTTTTACGGCATAAAGTGAATATAATTGCTTGAGTTTTAGAGTTTATGATATTTATGAGCCTAAGTGCCTATTCTGTGATATATGAGCTATTGTTTGAATAAATGCATGTGCCTATAGTAACTGCAGCTTGAATTTTGAATTTCTATTTGTGCAGGGGTCAAAGATTGCATTAAAGCCATGAAACCTGTTGATGAGTTGCGATACGAAATTACTATTGATGTTCATGGAATCAGGGATGGTCCACGACATGGAAGGCTAAGACTCCAGAACAAGGTCGGTTCCTCTTGGTCTTATCCTTGCAAATATTATAATTTTGAAACCCTGGAAAGTAGCTGTTAGGATCCTCATGATCTGTTCGAAAATATTTTAAGTCTTCATGGGCCATGCTTTTTACGACTCTTTCATTGCTGGGAAACTTTTCAGTGTAGTCTACCAAAAACCAAAATTTTATGTAATGATTTGACTCTTATTTTGTTTCTGAAAGATAAGACATAGGGCATGCTTCTTGAAAGAATCCTGAAAAGGATGCTTACATGTGTATGTTCGCACTGAACTTACCTGCTTATTTGATATTTTTTTTCTGATGATTTTTATTGACAACAATATTCTTTCCAGCAACCAAAGCTTTTTGATGGGTCCAAGTTCTATATGATGGGAGATTTTGAACCTTCTTATAGGGGATACCTACAAGATCTTGTAATTACTGCAGGAGGTGCCATTCTGCATAGAAAACCCATTTCAGGTGATCAAGGAGCCCCATTCTCTACTTACCCTGTATCTTCAACCTTCATAATTTACAGCGTTGAGTTGCCTGATAAGTGTGATCCCACCAAGAAGCATATGATTATAAGCCGCCGGCAATTTGACGCAGAAGCATTGGCAAGTTCAACTGGTTCCAAAGCAGTAAGCAATTCATGGGTTTTGAACTCCATTTCTGCATGCAAATTGCAAAGTCTTGGTGAATAATTATATAGATTATTATAGAACCTTTAAATGTCTAAAGGTCAGAGTTTAATGGAGAAAGCTTAAAGATTATGATGAATTTGTTTTGAAAATATTTAATGTATGATCAATGATTGATCGAATCAATTGGTGTGACAAAAATCTGTTATACATAAGAGATTCCGATTATTTCTAAAAGACCTTACAGAAAGCAGCATGGAGTATATGTTTGGATTATGCAACTATTCAGATTGTGGAATCAAGCTCGAAAAAGAAAACCGAACTAAGTCAATGTGATAATTCCAAAAAGGGGTAGATCTTGAACTTGCGCACATCTGACAAACCTCTCTTATGGTGGAGTAGAAGATATACCTGAACTAACATTGATCTCAGTCTTTGGTGCTTTTCTTTTGCATGTGCTTTGAAATCTTCATGTTTAAACTCTGGAACATACACTCCAATGCTGAAATTTCCTCTTCAATATCTGATTTCTGCGCTTCTGTTGTGGTCAACTGCTGCTTAAGTCCACGTATTCGTCCAAGTCCTGCTGCTACTTCAACCCCCATTTCCTCCATTGTTGTTTGAATTCCTATATTTTCCTCTTTTGCATCTATATATTTTCTCTTCAAGGATCTATACCCATCAAGGGACTTCAAAAGTTGATCCGTAAGTGCCTTGTTTCGCTCTTGAAGGGTAGCATTGAGCCCCCCTTGATGAGTCTCTCCGCCAGACTTATTATCTGATTGGTGCTCTTGAGCACAAGCTTGTACTTTAGCCAACAATGTCTCGTTTTGTGCTTTAAGGTCATTGATGAGTTCCTCCATTCCATTCAATTCTTGAACCTTTCTAGAAAGTTCTGAGGCCATAATTTTCTTCTCCTTTCCCAAGCTACAACACATTGCTTCAAGGCTCTTCCTAGCTACGCTGCTTGCATGCAACTCTCTCCTCAACTTCTCTTTCTCATCAATCACAACATCAGCAGATCTTTTGTCCCTTGGGGCACGGAGTGGCCTGAGATCTGTGTTGCACCTCCTAAACTCCTTTATAATTTTGCCAACGGGTGGAGAGTGTTTTTGGATCCGGGTTTTAACATCGTCCAGGATAGAAATCATGCCGGCCACCCTTTGCTTCCTTCGATCATCAAGGTCTCCATCGCTGGCCTGGCTTTGTTCGTGTATTAATTTCAGAAGTAGCTTTACATTTGCAGCAATTCCTAATCAAACAAGAAAACCCACCATATTCATGCATATATATCTAATTCAGTGGAGCATCAGAAGGACATATCAATCAATCAATCGTCAAAGATACATACCTTGGAAAGGAATGTCTTGATCAGTTGGCATTTGACGGCTATGGGAAGGACTTTCTACTTCAGGAGATGAAAATGCTCTACCGCCACGGCTGATCATCTCGAAATTGGAAGACAAAAACTGGGTTTAGGATGGATCTTTTATGAGATTTATTACTGGTATTAAATCGAAGAAAGGGGTCAGGTGGCTTAATATTAATTATGAGTATTGTTTGTAAAGTTGAGGGAAAAAGAGAGAGCACTGCTTTGGCACTCTCTCCTTTCTTCTTCTCCCACCCTTGTTATTTTCCCTTGCTTATTGATGATCTCTCTCTCCCTGTCTGTAAAATTTTATTGTATGAATTTCTTTGGTAGTTGTGAAATCTGCGTAATTAGTGCTCATGTTTTGACCTTTTCATTTCATTGCCTCTCGGGTTTGCTTTGACTTGCACATTTCCAAAAGGGACGTTGCTTACCTGCCTTTTAAATATTCCTTTTTTTTTTTTCTTTCTTAATGATATAATAAAGTATTCCGTCATAAATTTTCTCACTTGTTCCATAAATTACAAAAAATTATTATCAGGGTATAAAAATGAATTTTTTAGATTTATACTAGATGATTTATAAAAGACTTGGATTTGATTTAGCCTAGGAAGCGGTATAAAGGAAAAGCATGGAGGAGGCAGGGTCAGCTTATGAATTATGATCCACATGCTTTGGTGCATGGGAAGGGTGCTGCTCATTAATTAATTGTCCCCCCTGTCTTCTCTCTGTTTAAATCTTCCTATACACTTTATTTTATTTTATTTGGGGATAAAAACTAAGTTTTTATACTAAATCTTTCCAATCAATAAGCTGAAAAGCTACCTTAAAAGGTTTTATCTTGATAAGCTTTTAGAGTCTGCCATCAAGACTTACCAACTCAATTACAATCTGAAGGTCACTGGAAGGTTAGATGCCGAAACCATATTGGCCATGAATGAGCCATGATGTGGGGTGCCAGATGCCATCAATGTTCAAAGTCGAATGAAGTCAGGCCGAAAACAAAACCACCCCAGAGGTCAAGCTCTTTCCATGCAGTAACTCGTTGTGCAATCATTGATGGCGAACCAAAATGGCCACCTTCCAGGACCCAACTCACCTATGCTTTCCCTCCTGGAACTCGAACAGATGCCCTGGGCCCGTTGCAAAGGCTTTCTCGACGTGGGCCTAAGTAACAAATTTCAAGTTTAGCGAGGTACAAGACTATGATAATATAGGCTGGAGTTAAGATTTTGGACTTTAAGGCTTAAGCCCTTAGGCCTTAATCCTAATGGTAGTGTGAAGGAAAAGCCGTGGGAAAAGCCGTGGGCTTCAATGGTTGACACTACCTGAACGACATAAATGAGATCCGTGCCATTCACTGTCAACTGCTAGGAACGCTGCCCCATGCAAAAGCTTACAGACAAAAGACAGAACATATCAGCCTATTACAGATACTGTAAGGTGAATTTGTGGCCCCCCTCTGCCTCTGGCCCTCTCTCTCTCTTCTTCTTCCAAGATTCACCCTCTTTTCTTTGTTCCCTCCTTGTTTCTTTACTTGATCTCTGTTTGATGCTACCGCATTATATATACAGTAGTTTCCATTATTCATTGATTATTTTCTCTTTTCTGTCTCGTATCTCAATTTCTCACGAGAAGTTTCTTGTCCAAGTCTTCAAGGCAGCGGACCAGAGCACCCTTTTTTAGGTTAAAGTCAAATTTAGAATAATGTTGAATATATACGTTTTGAACTTTGGACTACCATGTCGTAGGTATACCGTATGCAATACACCTTAATATTGAACTTTCTTTCTTCACAAATAAAATTAATTATTAAGAAACAAATAAAGCATGTGATTGCCGGAGGAATAAATAGATAAATATTAGATTCCTAAACCAATTGCAAAGGTAGGAATCCGACAACATATATAGTAGCATATTGCTAATACAAAACAGTAAGCTCCAAATATTTGTGGATATCTCGGTCTGATTATGCTCTAATTATTCTAACTTTACATTTCCAAGCATATCCATCCATTTCAACAAAATCAGGGCAAAGATCATTCAAGCTTCAATTGCAAGTACAAATAAACCTTGCATCAGCTTCCCTTGTACAAAAGCAGCAAAACCCCGACAATTTTCCACCATAAAAAGCTTGATTTATACTTGGATAAAGGAGGTGCCGCTGAGTCAACAGATCTGCAAAACATAAAAAGGAAACATATTTACATATATATATATATATATATATATATATCCGACATCGTGAACCCTGTAAACTATGAAAGAGAATGAAAAATGGATACAATGAACATACATACCCTGGTGCAGCATACAGGCACTTTCCATAACCTGTATATAAGATCAGCAGAATTTAATTATTAGCATCAGTAATCTTCCAAGTCACCAGAAGTTATGATCAGGCTAAATAATCAGGGAAATATATATACATTGTAATTTGTATGTTGAACACTTCCTAAAACAATAACACAAACCGCAAATAACTTCCTGTTCATTGTGAAGATGCTATATTCCATACAAAATTATTGTAAAGAAATTGCTTACTGGGGTTATTTTTTGTTAAGGTAGCAGTTCCTCCGAAATTGCAAGCAATCTCAGAATTGCCATTTAGTTGGTAATAATTATTGAAGGCATAGGAGGCATGAGAAACGAGTGTTTCAGGTTCATAACATTGTCCTCCTTCTTGGATTGCACCGCAATCTGCCTTTCCCAGCCCACACGCCCAGTCTAATGCATTCTGCAAATCAATCTGGGAGACGCCAGCCAGGGCCACACACCATGTTGTACCATCAAGGAAAGTTGTGTTTCCTTCTGGAGGTGAAATTGTTGTGACTGGAATCGCTGCATCTGCCTTCTCTTGCACTGACGTTTCCATTGTTGGGACTACCATTGTAAAAAGATAATTGTGATACACACGTAGCAGATTAGTAGTATATGGAAAGATCTTTTTCACAGTTTTTTTCTGAACCTCAAAAATTTTGCAAAGCATGGATTAATGTTGTTAACAAGATGGCACAAATTTCGGTGCTAATTCCACTCTTCAAACACTATCAACTGCTAAAGTCGACCCAAACTCAAGCACAGCGCATGCATTAAGCAAATTTGCACTATTTTCTAATCTAGGCAGTGCTTCACCTCAATTGATAAGCCTACATTTGGCTGAAGCATGACCTAAACTAGCCACATCTTTCAAGTTCAAATACCCACACCCAACATGAACTTATACCAAGTTACAACTTAGTTACAAGTCATACTCTTTTTTTCTAAATTCCCATCTTTACTAAAATGAGACCAATAGCAATTGGTACCAGAACACAACTTTGTTCAAGCTTACATGATAGAAGTTTCGTGATTTTACTAAAGACGTTAGCCCCAAACAGGCTTTTGCATTCTTCCTAGAAGAAAAGGACAACTGCATACTATACAACTATACCCCCTAAACCGACGAATAGAAAGGGTCGACAACACCTTGCTCCATAATTATGTTTGAGATCAAATTAATGGGCACGAGCGACAAAGAGCATATTAGAGGGTTGAGGTCCCCACATAATCAGCTGATCTTCCACTGGGGAAAGCAACGTGTAAATCAGCGACAAATGCTTTTTCCCCACCAATATTGTCTAATATTATTATATATATAAGTGAAAGAAAAGAACCATAAATATGAATTAGAATTAATCAGTCTAAGCAGGTGTCAACTACAAAACAGCAAGAAGACAGAAATGCCATCATTATATTTATTAAATGAGGTTAAGTTTGTAAATTCACCAATGTAGACCGTTCCTGTCACTTTCATTTTTGAGAGATCATATCCAGCGAAAATTTTTTCTACAGCTTTTAGAGAATATTATAGGAACAGACATGATGTTTTAAAACCCATCACTTCGCTAATCTACACAATTAAAAATTAAAAAAAAAAGTTTTTTAGTTAGATTTTAGTTAGAAAATTAAGCATGAAGACAAGGAATTGCTTTATAGCAAAACAAGCATGATCACCCAATTATTTAAGTAAAGAGGATTAAAAAATTACAGGATATTTCCGCTAATTAAAAAAAAGGAAAATATTATAAAATACGTTATTTTTAGGAAGAAAGAGAAACAGCACTGTGCCACTACTGTCTCGAGCTGTAAGCTGCAACCTCCAGTTTCAGAACAAGAAGATCTCAGGCAAGAAACCAAGAAGCCAAGAACACTATACCAGCCAATGAGCCAAGAACCATGAAATGGATAAAAGAAAAGATAAACAGGAACAAAACAAGAAACAAGAGAAGTCAAGAAAGAGCAAGGTGGTAAGAACTAAGTTGCAGCATTAAAAGAAACATACCTAGATGGGAGAACACCATTAATAAGAGGGAGCACTTGAAAACCAAAGCTACCTTTCTCATGGTGTAGGTGTTCTTCAGCTAGCCTCCTCTAAAACCTCTTTCACTCGATCACACCACTAATGTGCAATATGAAAGGCCAAGTGTGAGAAAGTGCTTACGTAGTTAACACTTAAAAATCTTTCTTAAGCTCCCACACATTGATTCCAAGAGTGTGTTATAAATGCAGAGGAGACGAGAGTTTGAGAGGAATCAGAAGTTTCTTGAAAGCAAATTATCTTCTTTTTCTCTTTATTCAAGGAGAAAAAGAGTGATGTATCGAAGAAACGTATCTGTATAGTACTGAAGCCAACTACTCCACTTTTGACAGACTATGATAGCGGTGGTTTTATTTTATTTATTGCACTTTCTTCTGCACTTTGTATATAAAATATTGGGTCTGATCTTTGGGTCTGAACTTTGAAACCAATAACGAAGTTGCACCTTATCAGCCCAATGATTTGCGCTGATGCTCAAGAAAAAACATTCTCAAGGCAGTCGAGGCTCAGCCAGAGTTCCAGCTTATCATGGCAAAGTTGGGCTCGTTTCATTTCCTAGACTGGCTCAGCCTATCTCGTTCTGAATCAATTGCTGATGACAAGTGGGGGTGAGAAAAAAATCAAAAATTTTAAAAATTGATTCGATGTGTTTAGTTCATTTTGAATTGATTTTTTTTATTCAGTTTAAATTAATTTTAGAAATTAAATATATATATTAAATTAAAATCGAATTTCAGATCAAAAAATAAAAATTTTAAAAAAATAGAATCGAATCAAATTATATATATTTTTCAGTTTATATATATTTTAAAATTTTATAAAATAAAAATAATAATGTTATATCAAAATTTATTTAAGTATATTAAAAATTATAATAAAATAATATATAAAATTTTAAAAAATTAAAAATTAAAAATCAATAAACCGAACCGAACTGATAAAATTTGATTTGATTCGATTTGGATCAAATAAAAGTTCAGTTTAAATTCTAATCAGATTTTAAGTTTTCATAATATTATGCAATATTTGAAAAAAATCAAATCAAATTTAATCCGAATTAAATCATTATTACCCTTAATGATAAAAAATAAATATATCCGAAAATAATACTAGGAAAAATTTCAAATCGATCAATTTGTTGAAATTTTTATTGCTTTTCATTCTGGTCCATATAACAAAAAAAAAAAAAAAAAAAAACATAATTAGTTTAGACAACAACATAACATTTAATTCTTTTTTTTTACATGTTTTACGGTCTTAATTCTTGATGTTCCTTAAAAATGTTACGAATTTTGTGACCTCCGAAATAGATGCCATATTTTGTGCGAATTGTTTTTCTCGTCGAATATGCTTTTAGTTTTAAATGTACTTTGGATTAATACACAAACATATGGTAATGCGACCGCAACATACATAGTTGGATAATGCTACCAAAATATCATGAGAGTAATAAAGACATTGTTCCAAAGATGAGACTGAGGTTACCATCAAGGCGTGAGAAGCGCCCGACCACCAACTTTCGGTTGCCCTCTCTTTGCTTCCAGTTGGTTTAACTTAATAAGGCTGACCTTCTTTAAGCCCATGTGCCCTTAAATTTTCTGTCCATTCTTGTTCTCTCATTGTATCCCCATTGCTTTCAACCCAATCATACTCATATTTATGCTAATCACCTTCATCAATATCCTTAATTAATTATAATTATCATAATTTTCTTTTGTAGTAAAAAATAAGATATATTAGTCCCTAAATTGAATACTTAAAATCAAGATAAATCCGCTTAACCGAGCCCAATTATAAATTGTTGAATGTGAGACAGTATCAGGCAGTTGGATGCATGTGTAAACATAAATTATTGTAACTAAATACTCAAGCAAACATACAAGCAAAGAGAACAGCCAATGGAGACATCAGTAATCAGGCATTTTTCATGCATATTTTTATCATACCAAGAAAGAGAAACTTGGATTCCTCCCACAAGTTTCTTTTCTATTTTGGGTTGTTCTTGATACAGTCCTGACAATAACTATATATTTCAAGTTTCAAAACCTTAGTTTTGTGGTACTAAATTATTATTATTATTATGAACCCTAATCCCATTTAAAAAAATAATAAAAACAACAAAGAACGTTAGTATTATAATATTAAGTTGATGTCATGATTTTGAACTAATGCTGCTTAAATTATTTCATGTCAAAGAGGAGTTTGTTCTGAATGAACATCATTTGTCCGACTGTCGGCCTATCAAAACACCGGGAATATTGGTTAAGTGTTTACTTTCACCTTCAATCCCATATTTATCTCTTCCTTCTTGTTAGTATGATACTTCTTTGAAATGATAATTTTTTTTTATTTTATGATTATTTTTTCTTATTTCCTTAATCCTTTTCATTTCATTGTCATGAAAACGATATTTTTTATATATAAAAAAACCTATAAAATCATTTAGAATTTGTTAATCAATTTATATTATTATTTCACTGTCCGTTTTACACTGTTGTCTTATTCCCTGGAAAATGGATTCCCCTTTACAATTTTATAGAATTTTGGTACAGTAATAAGCAAGATGATAGGGAACAAACATGGTTGAAATTTGAATTTAAATTAGCAAATGAGATCCCAGTTAGTACAAATACTTCCCCAAAAAAACAAGTAGTACTATTAACAAAATATTTAATGCAGTCAAGTGGCCAGCACATCTCACAACATTTCATGCTAAATCTTCTTTGTAAATCTTAGTGATAGCTTTGAGTTTAAGGTTAATATTTTTAGGTCTTCAATTATTGTTGACAACTTGGTTATTAATCCTATGAACAACAGAGAGATGGCTTGAGAAAATGCCAAACTACATCCTCAAAAGAAAAAAAAAAGAAAAAAAAGGAGAGACTGAGTTAAAATAAGTTTGGCCCCCACAAAATCTGTTAAATGAGATTTTACCAATTCGGAGCTACTGATTTACATGTGATCTAAGATGCTTGATTTCCAAAATCTGTGGTTTTTTGGAGTTTTGGGCCCTTGTCATATTTTTCCTCTCCTTCAGCGTCAAATCAAACCTTAATTATAGATGATTTTGTCTGCCCCACCAGTATTTGGTTAAGATACCCAATATTATAATTATTGGTTTCTCTGTTGTTTATGATCATGAATTGACATGATTGGTGCTTTAGCAAATGATCTGCTCTGCCTCAGGGCTCAAATCTATATTAATAGCACATTCTTTTGGTTTTTCAACCTGAAAACCAGATTGCCATGCTTGCCAACTGAGTATTTTGGCCCATTATTCACAGCTTTTCCCCATATAGGCTACATTAAACTTGGATCACTGCTTGCCATGCCATGCAATTATGAGACTTTTATATCCAATTTGCACTTTCATCTTATATAGAGAATTAAACAAAATGTAATTGGTAAGTTTAGTTTATGGGATAAATCAAGTTCTTTTGCCATATTGAAACCAGAAGCAGACTCCCCTGAACAAGAGTGTTTAGCAATTCAAGTTTTGGAGAAATGTTACCAGATGGTGCTCTCATGAACAGGCACAACAGCTCCACTTGGTGCACTTTATGCTGGCCTTTTGCAAGGCACCCTATTCTCAATTCCCTTCTAAAACTTGTTCAAGGGCCCATTTTTGCATCAATTTCAAAAATTTTCCATCCACCACTCCAATGGTTATGAAAATGAGTACAGGAATATGAAAAATAAATCAGAAATCATGTTAGGCTTTTAGGGACTTGTTCCTTTCATTGGGACCCGGGAGTCCCATCAATGGGTTGGGACCCCCTCTCAGCCCCAAACTGTTACAACCACAGCCTTTGCTCCCAATCTTGCTTACATGTCATGCGTCCACTGTTTTGTTTTGCAATGCTATCATGCTTCTTATCGGTGACATTGCTTTCTTACATTAATTACAAAGATATTCAAACATTAGTTTTTCTTGCAATTTACTTTGTACCCTGTCAGACGCCAGTTGTTGCCAAGCTGCAGGTTTGCTTTCAGTTTCAGGCAAATATTTTGTTTCAAGAAAAAAGAGAAAAAAAAGTTGTCCATACGAGTAAAAATATGAGTTATAATTCTATTGATTCGATTAATTTTAAATTAAATTAAAGTAATTAAATTATTTTATTTTATTTTTATTAATTAAATTAAATTATTTAATTTTAAAAATTAATTTAGTTTATTTAATTAATTTTTTTATTAATCAAAAAATAAAATATATTATATTAAATTATTTAAATTTTTAATTTCTAATATGTAAAATAAATAAAATAAAATCATTCAACAATAATATTCAAACACTAAATTGTTAAATTAAAAATTCTAATAACTTGAAATAAATTACATAAATTTATATATTTTTAGTTTTACATATAAATTTTATTATATTTCTATTAAAAATTTCATAAATTTGATTAATTCAATTTTTAAATCGAATTAATCGAAAATCAAAATTTTTTAAAATTAAAATTTGTTAATTGATTAAAATTAATTTAATAATTGATCAATTAACAAAATTAAATTAATTTGATTAGTTAATTTAGTTAAAACCAAATTATGATCACTTCTACATGAAATGACGAGAAAAAACGCATATAATATATATATATGATAAAGTGTGACATGCATAAATATAATTGAACTGTACTCGAGTGAAAACCAGTAGTAGTTGTCCGAATTGCAGTTAAGATTGGGGTTCTTCCGGTTCGCAATAAAGTAGCAAAAACACTTTGGGCCTACTATACTTTGAATTCAATTGGATCATAATTCATAAATAATTCATTTATACATGCAAATGTTCATTTCAGTTTCTGTCCTCAACAAGGTACGGCCCTAACTTCTGCTCTCAATATCAGCTACGTTTCTATGACATCTTCCATGCATTGCCCTACCCGAACCTTTTTTTTTTTCATTTGCTGAATCATTGTCCAACCCTTTACATAAAGACTTTAATGCCTGCTTCAATAACGTTACTAGAAATTTAATTCACCAAAAAAAAAAACACTATATATAGTGTTAGGTTTGCAAGAGACATTCAAGTTCCATAGTTTCGTAGTTTCACCTACTCATAATTATTTCCAGCCAAAGTCAGAGCTACATTGCTAGTTCCACTGTAAATATTTGAAACTATATTGAATGGATTATTCACAACGGGAATAAAAAGTTTGAATGAATCTATTCAAGATTAAAAATGCTACATCAAGTACACAAACATGGATCATCACAATGAAAAGCATGGGTTTTCTTTTTTTTTTTCACTTTATCCCGTAAATACGAAAAGATTTGTCATAAATAATCACATAGTACTGCTTTTGAAGTACGTTTTAGGGTCTTTAACTTTGATATTAAAAGATCATTGCAACTTATGATAAAAAGAAATCATTGCAACAACAAAAAAAAAAAAAAAGGATTTATGTTACTTTAAGTACCCCTAAATTATGGAAATGAGAACGATATGGTTGCCGAGGAGAACAGTAATAATAATTTTATTTTATACCAAATTACAAATACCAATATTAATTAACTATTACACTATAATATATGATCGAGGTAACTAAAAATAAAAAATAAAAAAGATAATCGTACAAATATTTTGATAAATATAATAATTCGTCATATTTTATATAAAATTATATATAAAATTTATATTAATATAAAAATATAAAAAACAATATTTTAATAAATTATATATAATTATTATTATAATTTTAAATCGTATTAATTTTATATTAGTTTTATATTATATTCGCATTACAGGAATATATATTTTTTAAATTGTAAAGATTTTACAATTTAAATCAGATTCTTAATCATCTGAAGTTTGCTCACAGCAAATCTGTCGTAAAATATGGGGAAGAAGGTTTTAACTGGAAGTAAACAATGAAGGATGATTCTGTTAAAAGTTAAAACCACACTAGAGGTTGGCAAGTACGATATAATGAGTGATGAATGAATTATTTGATTGGGGGCAGTTTGGGCAATGCAAGGAAAGCTTCAGGGAAACTGCTAAAAGGACCAAAACAGTGAAACCACACGCGGTTTAAAATTCCAAAGCAAAGTGATGACAGAAGAACGATGTAAGTAGTAGTAGAAGTGGTTAAACGCAACCTCTGCCACGTGACTAAAGCCAACCGCACCGGCCAGAAAACCAACGTCATCAAAAGCCGAAACCTACCGCTGTAACGTCCCCTGTATATTATTATATTTATAGGTCAATATAGCCTCATAGGCAAACGGCAAAATCTCCTTTTTCACCCTCACGTGTAACACTCAACACCCCCTCCTTTTTTTTCTTTTTTAACCAAATTCTATGGTTAAAAGTTAAAACCCCAGATATTAACCGCGATTTACCGCGTCGCTAATCACCTCCGTACATTCACCAGCATAAATAAATCCCAACTACCGCCCCTCTCTTATTTACATTTTCTGGTCCCTCTCTTTCTCATCTCTCTCAGCGCTAACTAAACTAGTACAGCAAACCAAAGAAAGGCCAAAAGCCTGTTTCATTTTGCTTATATCTGTCTGAGAAATTTAGCTCTGGGTACGGACTGGTATTGCTCAGAAACCCTAATAATCAGGTTCCAGGCCCTCATAAAAGCCTGCTCTGATTCAAAATGGGCATTCAAAGCATTTCCCTTTAATGCCCCTCCCTGCTTCATTTGATGCAATCCTCATTTCTTCTCTGTTTTTTTCTCTTTTTTTTTGCAGTTTCCCTTTTTTGCTTGCACACAAATCTTGACTGCCTCTCTCGCTTCAAAGTTCAAGCTCACTGTTTCTTTTTTACTCATTGACTCTTTTCTTCGGCTCCGCTATGGGTATCTGATTCCATTGTCTATATCCTTATCAAATCATCATCTAGAAAAACTTCATTGCTTTCATCCACTGGTTTAATTCTGTTATCTAATTCCACTCCCTTCAACTTTTTTTTTTTTGACTTCATCTTCTTCAAAGATTTTTATTTTGATTTTTTCTCTCTTACTGGTAGAGAGAAACAGGTGAGCAAATCAGGTTGAAAAACATAAAATGTTTCAGAACAAACGTAAGTCAGAAAGTGAGTTAAGTTCAGAAACAGGGAATTCTTCAAGTCAAAGTTCAATGAGTAGTGAAAGCTGTGGCAGCTTTAGTCGTCTTTCTTTTGAGCTCCTCCCAACATCGCGGTCTTCCCCAGAGAACCTTTCTCTCAAACCCCACCGATCTTCCGACGTCGCTTACTGCGCTATCCGCTCTGCCACGTTCGCCCGCAAAACAAGCCTCACATTCCGTGATTTCCGGCTCCTCCGCGTCATCGGCTGCGGCGACATCGGAACTGTCTACCTTTGCCAGCTTGCCAACGTAGATGGAAATTGTTGTTATGCGATGAAGGTTGTGAATAAGGAAACGTTGGCGATGAAGAATAAAGTGCAACGTGCTGAAATGGAGAAGAAGATCTTGAAGATGCTGGATCATCCATTTTTGCCTACTTTGTACGCTGAGTTTGAAGCTTCTCATTTCTCATGCATAGTTATGGAGTACTGTTCAGGCGGTGACTTGCATTCTATTAGACATAAACAACCTCAAAAACGCTTTTCTTTGAACTCTGCAAGGTAGTTGATTTTTGTTTTCATTTTTTTTTTAACTTCCATAGCAGACAGGTTTTCCAAGTTGTACATTCATATTACATTGATTTTACACTGATCATTCTTGCATGCTTTAGTTTGGGTGTTTTGTTTTCTAGTGTTGTGTTTCAAACACATCGCCTGTCTTGTTCTTATCATTGTCTGTTTCAATAATCAACCTCATCTCTCTCTTCCTTCTTTCTCTATTTTTTATTATTTTTTGGTTGCTCTAAATTTTAGAGATTATTTTTCATTTATAGTAATAGGTCTCATTAATGGTGGACTTAAGATTTAGTAGTGTTGGAATCACCTTCTGTTTCCCTTATTCTTCCTCGACAGCTGAGATTTTTCACTCAATTACTTCTGACTTTAGCCGCAAATTTCCCTTATTTGATAGTTTTTCCATTATTAGAATTACGGAATCATCTTATTCTGGTTAGTTTCTGGATCCAATTCCTTGCCATGCAAGCGACCTTAAGATTGATGCTGTTCATCAATTCTTTTACCCCTGATTGGTTGCTGGGAAGTTTCAAACGTTAAAACTTTTTCTCCAATGTTTAACTTAAAAAAATTAAACTAAATAATCTGTTATATTTTCCAGGTTTTATGCAGCTGAGGTTCTGGTTGCTCTAGAGTACCTTCACATGCTGGGTATTATTTACAGAGACCTAAAACCGGAAAATGTTTTAGTAAGATCGGACGGTCACATCATGCTCTCTGATTTCGACCTTTCACTTTGCTGTGACGCGATCCCAGCCGTTGAATCACCATTGTCTCCGGATCCTACGTCTCCACAAAACCAGTCTTGCACTCGTCCACACCCAACACGTCTCTCCTGCCTCTTCCACAAGCTCTTCCGGTCAAAGAAGATCCAAACGCTGACACCCAGCAAGTTCTTCGTGGCAGAGCCCGTCACCGCCCGGTCACGCTCCTTCGTTGGGACCCACGAGTACGTTTCTCCCGAGGTGGCCTCAGGTGGGTCCCACGGTAATGCCGTTGACTGGTGGTCCTTCGGGATCTTCATCTACGAGATGATCTACGGGCGTACTCCCTTTGCGGCTCCATCGAACGAGCTTACGCTGCGCAACATAGTTAAAAGCCCACTCACTTTCCCAACCCACTCGCCTTCATCTCTTCCTGAGCACCACGCGCGAGACCTTATCTCTGGGTTGTTAAACAAGGACCCAAACAGTCGGTTGGGATCCAAACGGGGCGCTGCCGACGTCAAAATACACCCTTTTTTTAAAGGACTTAATTTCGCGCTTATTAGGTCGCTTACGCCGCCGGGGATTCCGGGGTTAAGGCGGCAATCGACGACGTCGTATTACCATACAAAGAGCGAGGAACAATCAACCGCGTTTGATTGCTTCTGAGAAGCTAAGCGGAGACATTTGCGCCACGTGTTCAGTCGGATTTGCCAGATTTTATCACTGGCGAGTGACAGATGTGTACATTCCAGCTCTTTCTTCTTTTTTTTTTATAATTTTTTCTCTGTTGGATGCTCTTTTTTTTTTTTTTTGAACTTCTGTTTAGGTTGACTTCGTATGGCAGATATGCGTCCCTGATTACGTAAATATATTATAAGATATTAACAAAAAAAAAAAAAAAGAGAGGAAAGGAATGAAATATGATTTGTGTTGATCAGCAATTTTTTATTTATACAAAGTCGCATCCTTTAATTTTAATATAATAATAAATATATACAATTTGATATTAAAAAAAAATCTCTCGTGTGTTTAATTACGTGAATAGCATAATTTTTTTACGTTTATAGTTTTCATTTTTAATTAATTATTTTGATTTAATTTAAATTTCAAATATATGATAAAACTATATTTATTTTCGACATGTAGGATGGACTGCTATAAATATTGAATTATTATAGATAAGAGTTTCTATTAGTTCCAAAGTAAATTTGAAGGTAGTTTTTTTAAGTTGTTCATACATTTATTTTTTTCTTATTTGTTTATATGTGCTACATTTATTTATTTATTCAAGCAATCCATTAAAAATTTCATTTGTTTGTTTATTTGTTTAATAATTTTATTTGCGTTTCTTTTCTGTTTTATTTTTTCATTGCTTAACTCACCATTTATGAAAATGGAAAATCAATAAATAATTTAAAATTGACCTAATGATTGTAACCACCTATTAAAAATAATAAAAAAAAAGTTATCCATTTGGCTGTTTCAAAATTACTATGACGCTTTGCTAAATTTTTCATTATGCTAAAGAAAATACTCCTTTATAATTCACAACATTGAATTGAATTTCGAAGAGAATTTCAATGCTTTTTATGAAAAAAAAAAAAAAAAACTAAAATGTAGAGAAACAATACTATCCCTGTATATATCATAAAAAAAAATTGATTCGATATTTAATTAAATTAATTTAAATGATTATTTTGAAAAAATAATATATAACAAATTAAAAATAAATATCTTAACATCTTTTTTTTTTTTATTTTCACATTACGGATTTTTTTTTTATAAAAAACAAAACTTGCTTGTTATAATTACCAAAGCAAATGTGATTATTTTTTTTGTTTTACTGTAGCTAAAGATAAGGTAAGGTCGTCGGAGGTGGGCATGTTTGAACATGTTTTTGCAAAATCAGTCCAACAATGGAACGTGTCCAAAAGTTACGAAAAAATTTGGAATTGCGTAAAGAGAAATTGTCTGCCACAAAACTACAAGACAAAGGTATCCCAGTCGATACAATTTCAACCTTATCTGGAAACTTTACTTCCATGAAAAGTTTAAATAATTTAGAATCATTTTTGAATTTCTACCACACACCAACCTTTTACCCTTAGGTTGATCTTCTTATCCCAAAATTTACTACCTTTTGAGAGAAAATATTTTAGCTTTTGCACTACCATAATTTGTTGTCATTGGCATTTGCAATGATTTCCCGCATTTTGACCGTTGCTGCCCTCTCATTACGTCATGTGTGACCCAAATTTTTGTTGGCAATGCCATCGGGGTTTCAATAAAATGTTAAATTTTTAATTTTAATAATTAAAAATTAATTTTTATCAACTTTAATTATAAAAATATATATACATAATAAATTATTTTACATTAGATGAAAGCATATTGATATAAAGGATTTTAATAAATAATAATTACACATTTTAAAAGAGGGGACGCAACTCTATTAAATTTGATGCTTGCAGACGTTTTTAATTATAAATAATCTACTACTAAATATTTTTAATTATTTTAAATTTTAAATTAAAATAATAAATTTATTTTAAAATTAAAAGTGTAGTGAAAAAGTTATATCACTTCAAGATTTTGGATCATTCACATAAACAGAGTAATAAATTTATACTTTATTATTTTATTATCATTACGGAAACTATTAAGAAATTTTTTTTTTTCTTTTTCAAATATTTTATGATGGAAACTTGAAACGAGGGACCTACACAATAAGCGCCGCGTAGACAGCGTGGGATAAGCATGATCTGGCATAAGGAATCCAGTGGGACCAAAACCAATTTCGAACGAGGAAGAGAAACACATCAACGGTACAGATTTCATCCCGAGTTCACCCCTTGTCATGCTTTTTTTTTTTTAAATTCAGTTCCGATCAGGGTTTCTATAAATCATTGGATAATAATAATTTAGTTGAAACTTTGAAAGCCATAAACCAAAAAGCGTGTAAAGGGGAAATGAGTTTTTGCATATGCCGAGGTTGTAGAAAAGGGATCACAAACATTCTGTTCCCACGCGCTCCTAACACCGTTTATGTCACATCTCCAGCGATTTCTTCTTTTCTTTTGTTGTTATTAACTATAAAATGAAATGATTAAGAATAACATTCCATTTCCGACAAATTTTGATTTAATCTAATTTAATTTTTTACGATCAATTTTTTTTTAATTAAATTTCAAATCGGATTGAATTGAATAATAATTTAAAAAATTGAGGTTAAATTTTAAAAAAGCTTGTATTGATTCGATTATATATATAATTATTTTATTTTATTTTTACATTAATAATATTTTATATTTTAAAAATAATATTTTATTAATTTTGAATTAAATTTGATCGAATATAATTTTATATAATATTAAAAATTATAAATAAATTTAATAAAATAAAAATTTTATATTAATACAAATTATAATATAAAATATAATATTTTATGCTACACAATGGTATAAATTACCATATCTATATTTGTTGGCTCTTTGATTAATTTAATTCTGAGGAGGAGATGCTGTTAGTAGTATATAATAATTGGGGGAAGGGAAAGAACTTTGACAACACATGGGGCTGTCCATGTGAACTCCTGCCAACCAGACAGCTCTACCGGCTGGCTTTAAAGCGTTGTCTCCGCTCTCTATAGACCCTAACCCACTCCACGCAACATTATGCCACCCAATAGCTGTCCCCATCCCTATTCCAATCATATCCATCCACGTGGCATTTCATTTGGCTTGCCACATGGCCATTTGCCTATTTCTTTACACCCTTTCATTCCTGACCCAGATTTGACCTTCAGTTGGCTGATTCTAAAGGACATGAAAAAAAAAAAAAAAAAAGGAAGAAAAGAAATTGGTAATTATAATAATTTTCTGATTATTGTCAATTGGTAACGGTGATGTAAACATTGTAACTACGTATAATAATTAATTAACAAACTGAGATTACAAATTAAAAAAAATAATTAATGGGTAAGAAAGAATTGGGGATGACTGTGTTTGATAGTTAGGGCAGATAATATGGATGGGGACCAACTAGTTTTGGCTTTTGACTTTGGTTTTTTTTTAACAGACATTTATAATCAAGCTCTTTTCAGCACATACCTGTCTAACTGTGTTTTAATATTTGGGAAAATTTGTTCTTGTTGGGTTGATAGCAGAGTGGGGGGAGGGGGGGGGGGTTGGACAGACAAAGGAAGATTGATTCTATAATGAGAAAGTGCCAGCTGAGTTTAAAACTAAATGCCAGCTATCTCATCTTCCTAATTCTAAGGATGTGAAATATTTCAACTTTTTTCACCAATTAAGCTCGTACTCTTCACTTAAGAAAGAACTAGATTTTGAAATTCTATTAAATGTTGTTATATTCTAAATAATTTATATAAATAATACTGACATATGTAATAAATAGCTATTTTTATTATATGTCATCATCATTTTTATACTCAATAAAATATCGAAGATGATTTTCGTAAAACTTGATCATATCATATGATTTAATTATTTTTTGATACATGATATTTGAATATAATATTATTTTATCAATATTTTAATCATTAAATCAACTGTTGATAATCATTATATTGACTATTATTATAATTAATCGAACACTTAATAAATGTCAAGCAAACCAAATGGTCACATCAACAATAACCTATTAATCATATTTGAGACGAGCAATAATGAAAAATCACTAACAGGACTCCAATTCGTGATTAAAGAAAGGAAGAGTTCAACCAATTCAGCCAATCTTTTATTGGCTAATCATAACCTATATACCAAAATTAGTGGTAGTAATAGTAAAAGTTGTTGAGCAAAAGGGTTTGAAAATGACACTTAGGGGAAAAATTTTGAATTTGCGCGGATGATTTTTTAGCAAAGTGAAAGTAAGTAATACTTGTAATGTTTACCTACACAAACCCAAAACAAGAGGTGAGGAGCTATTGAATTAAACGTCCAATATTCCCGAAAGGTCCAAATGCGAAGGAATCAGATGCAAACGTGGCATCATGAAATCAGATATTGGATGTTGAAGTCAAGTCAAATGGGAAGGTGACGCTGAGGGTGTGCGTCAGATTGATGGATTGAGCATCACCACCAAATTTCTTATTTCCTTTTAATCTTTGATATATGGCCCCCCTGCGCCTGATTAATGTGTCAGTTGAAACCGCTGGTCTCCACCCTATTGGCCGCATAGCCTCTGACGAGGACGGCGTCGCACTGCAACTCTGCCCCTTCTCTCTTACCTTGATTATGGAAAACGACATTTTCCTATTCTATAGGAATAGTAGCTTCACACTCCAACATTTAACATGACCTCAAAGAAAGAAAGAAAGAAAGAAAGAAATGGTGTGGGCCGTGGAGGGAGGGGAAGGGACAGCAAAGAGAAGAAGGGAAACGGAGAAAAGTGGTGTCACGTGAGTTGAGCATGCAACGTAACTTGTGCCTAGTGAGACTATCGATGGATGGGGTCCTAGTCTTACGTGGGCATATGGTCGTGGAATATTGGAACAGTCATAATTCAAATGGACTGACCAAAAACCCTACCCCTTTTATTTTAATGTTCGTTTTAAGTACTCATTTTCTCTCTCTCTCTTCTACTTCAGATGATCAATCTCTCACTGCACGCTGCTGAACCAAACAGAGGGAACCTACGTCTCAATGAAGATTGTGATCCACATCCACCCCTGGGAGATTTTAGTCTTAACTTGTCTGGTTAAGCCCAAGTACACACCTCATAAGAGTTAAGGGCCTGACTAAAAGCCTAAGATGGGCTTCCATCCCGAATCCACAGATGGGCAGCTTTCATATAGTCAAAGCCCAAAAGGCATCTTTCTTTCTCATGCTAAATATGAAACGAGCAAATTACATAAATATCACAACTTTGGCTTGCGATATAGAGGCACTACACCTCATGCTAGATTGACCAAGGACATGGCTCTCATTCCTCCCAGGACGCAGGAAAGTAACTAAACAAGACTTCATAAACTTCAACCACATGATTGCAAAAGTTAATATTAACTGCTATTTACAGATAGAATATGTATACAGCAAACTAAAGGTACAAGAAAGAACCTCAAAAGACAAAAGATAACAGTTATTTTCTGGAGGAATCACCAACTTATGAAACCTCTCAAACTGTTGATAGGAGGGAGACAGATTGATACAAGTAAACTTTCGATGTAAAAGAAGGGAAATATTTGATGATCAGAAGCAACCCGATGAGCCTGCAATAACATTTGCAGCACCATTTTATCTTCATGCTATTTACCTACAAGGCCCAAACATAATCATCATTACAGCAACACAGCACAGTGGCTTTCATTAGGAAAAAAGGCAGGCAATATGAATGCAGCATTTTGTTTAAAAACAACTTTTCACAGGAGAAAAAGTACACGGTATGACCACCCCTTTAATTAAAAAAGATTTTCTTTTTTTTTCAGAAAAAGTAAAAAAGATAAAAAGTACAAAAAGGTAAGAAACAAAGACACAGAAAATGCATAAATATATTGGGATAAGGCAGTCTGTCTGTATAACCTTGTTTCCTAGTCTGGAGGCGTCTCTACTTCATGGAGAAGCCACTAGCCAAAAACCAAGTATTCGTCATAAAAATCAGAGATGTCACTGGCCCCTGAGAATTCAAAATAATCATCATAGTCATCAGACATTAAGTCAATGTCAGAAATTCCAGATGGATAATCTTCATCTGATGACCCAGTATCATGAACTTCTGTATCAAACTCGTAATCATGAGTTGAATCATAAGGACGCCGCAAATCTTTTATGCATTCAACACATCTTTTCTCCAAGTTCCCTTCCAGACTAACATTGAAACATTGGCGCAAGTCAAGGGATTCAAGATAAGGACAACCATTGAGAATGGCCTGCAGGCCATCATTTGTCAGCCTGTTCCCAAAAAGTTGGAGGTTGTGCAAGTTGGGCATAGTTTGTGCAATAGCTAGTGCCTCATCATCAGACTCTATGCGGAAGCGTCTGCATCCCTGAATATTGAATTTGAATGACTTCAGAAGAGGGCAACATCGTCCAACAGTTTCCAGAGCATCTTTTGAAATGGAACAGTGTGAAATTTCAAGCTCTTCTAGAAATGGAAGTTTTGAAGCTGCTTCACTTAATCCCTCATCTGAAATGTTATAGCACAATACAAGTCGAAGACGTTTAAGATGACCAGACCTGAGACAAGCATCATTTGAAGAATAAAAAAAGGGCAGCGTCAGCAGTTTTACACAAATGAATAACCATTTCAGTACAGTAGTACAGTGAAAACAAGTCAAAGACGTTTAAGATGAGCAGACCTGTGACAAGCATCATTTTGAAGAATAAAAAATGGGCAGCGTCAGCAGTTGCACACAAATGAATAACCATTTCAGTACAGTAATATAGCGAAAACAAGTGATGTATGAAGTTATCAATCCAAAGAAACAACCATCTTTATATTGAATGTTCATGCTGAAGCATCATTTTGAAAGTCTATTTGGTTTGGATAATTAAGTAGAAGTAACAAAAGCAAAAGACCAGGCTATGAACAAACACAAACATTTAAATGGGTTTCATTGGAAGCAGAAAAGGCCTTCCAATCAATTGCAATTGAACATTTTAATTAGAAACCATAAGATAGAAAAAATTGCATAACTAAGTCAATCAAAATCCTAAAATGTTAAAAAAAATAAACCCTAAATCCAAGAAATATCCACAAATTGATTGTTAATAAACCAAACCTGGCAAACTATAGAATACTGCATTAATATTAAGGAAATCAAAATTGATGATTTGTATAACCTGAAAAACAATTAAAGATTATAAAATTGAAAAAAAATATATTTAAAATTTACCTCTCAGCGATATAAATTAGAAGTTCATCGCTACCAAAGTGTTCGACATTGATGTCAAGCAAGTTGCCACAGCTGCGATCGACAGCGTGGACGCACATCTTCTCGAGGTCATAGTCCATGTCACATACCTCACCCAACTTGTGCATATCAATGGATCTCCACATTAACGGGTCTTTGCAGATCTTTCGCCACTGACAACACACGCTTTGGGCGCTATTCAGGATCTCAATTGCACCCAGCCGAGAGAGAATCGAGGCCGTCACGTCCAAGGGCAGCTCCAGCCAATTACGCGTTTCGGATGCTGTGGTCATGGTTCGCTCGGAGGATTATTTTTCAAGGAAAACTGGGAAATTTTGTTGGTAAAAAGACAAAGAAATAGGCGTTCGAAGAGGGAAAAAAAAACCTGTTGACATTTGGGTTTTTGATATGTTGGTTCGCTTCGTGGATATTAAAAACCCATGTTGCTTTACAAATTGACAATTACTTAAAATTGATGTAGAAGCAAAATCGTTTTTAATAATATTATTATTTTGATGCATTAGTTTTAAATTTACGAGCTGTTTGCTTAATCTATTCATTATATGATAAACTTCAAAACAGAAGTAGTGGGAATAACTGAAAACTTGTAGACATTTACCATCCATGATAGGTCAGCATCCCTACCCAAACATAAAGCTAAACCTTAAAAACACCAACCATGTAACAGTATCAAACTGATACCATAAAAACTTGTCTTGAAACAAACAAAAGTCTCCTAGAAATAGATACCTAAAACAATATGGATAAGCATCAGAAATTAGCTCCAACGATAGAGCTTGTCACCAAAAGACTGCTAGAGTAGAGTGTTCTGCTTCAACCAAACTCTGTAAATTTAACAAACGGGTCTAGGTGTTTATGAAAATATCATCGCTTAGCATCAATCCTGTCCAAAAAAAAAAATGAATTTCCTTTTAGACCATCGGAAAATCCTTCAGTTTTAACTTTGTCTCAAGGTTTGTCACCTCCTGGCTATATAAGAGATACATTAAAATCAGAATCATAACCATCAAAACCATCATAAGCATCATAATCATACCCAAGACCATAATCATCATAACTGAAGTCAGAAGGATAGTAAAAATCAGAATATTCAGAACTATCAACTTCTGCACTGAATTCAAAGTCATGAACTGAATCATTGGGGTGTCTCAAATTTTTAATCTGTTCAGCACATCTTCTCCCGATATCCCCTTCTAGATTAACATGGAAACACCTGCGCAGGTCAAGGGATTCAAGGGAATGGCACCCATCAAGAATGACCTGCAAGCCATGATTTGTCAGGTTATTTCCAACAAGCTGGAGGTGGCATAGTCCATGCATGTTTTCTGCAATAGCCAGTGCCTCCTCGTCATACTGATAAGAGGGGTCTCCCTCTTCATTAAATTTGAATGTTTTCAGAAGAGGGCAACAACGCCCAACAGCTTCTATAGCAGCTTTGCCAGTACCACCAGAATAAATTTCAAGCTCTTCCAGCAATGGAAATTTTTTAGCTGCTTCACTCAATCGCTCATCTGAAATATCATAGCAAGTTATAAGTCGGAGGCGTCTGAGATTACTTATTCTGCAAAAAACATCAAAATAAAACACGGTTGCTGTAATCAGCAATCAAACTAATGAATAAACTTACCAATAGTATAATAAAGTAGAGAAAGTAACACATATTTCTAACATTTCTATTATAAAGGGCAAATGTCAATTGAAGGAACCAAAGGATTAAAAGTTTCCCTTGTTACCCTATACCAAACATTTGGATTAAAAAAAGAAAAATCTAACACACTTCTGGCATATTCAAGAGCAACTGCCAACAGAAAGCACTGACAATTAAAGAACACTCTACTGCAATCACAAATAACTAATGCCCCAAAATGTCTTTGTGACAGCTCGAACTAACATTCCCTTTGCCACATGATATCCCCACGGGCACCTTAACAGAGAAAGAGAATCTGAAGGATCTGCAGGTAGATCAATCATGATTTTTGGGACATAACGACCAATACAAAGAATGATAATTGGAAATGCTCACTAACAAGAGATTGACTCAATTGGCAGGGATCGTTCACCTCAATGCAAAGGTCTTGGGTTCAAATCTAGCAGATGGCCTTTTGGAGTTATCTTAGGCTGTTGAGTATGACACATCTTCCCCTTCAGCAACCCATCTACCCCGGGATTTTACTTACCAAGAAAGAAAAATATATTTGGAAATGGTCATGTACACATTGCTGCTTTACACTGATATAAAAGTCCAATGTTGTCACAAAGGCTATGAAAATCCAACTACAAAGAAGTATCTATCCACAGTGAAATGACTTCAACTTAAAGTGCATTTTATAAATCTAATCCACAGCAAACGCCTCACTGGTTTAGTCAATAGCACACTGAACCTTCTTGCTCCAAAATTTATGATATTGAGTAATATTAAAACTTTCCAAATAATCACTAACAATAATAAACACATTAAGAACATAAGTAAAAGAGAACCCACGACATCTCCAATTAACGGCTACTATTCATGAAGTAAACCCAGTAAATTGATTAAGCCGAATGGTCAAGATTGATCATTATTCAGTGATACGATTATGAAGGAAATAGTATGACTACATTACCTCTAAGTGATATAGGTGAGAAGCTCATCCGTACCAAAGTACTCAATATTGATATCGACCAAACCACCACAGCTACGATCAAATAGCATGCATGCATATTTTCTCGAGATCATAGAAATGTGAGTCACCAGAATTCCGCATGTCGATGGATCGCCACATGGATGGATCCTTGCAGATGTTGCGCCATTGGGTGCATACTTTTTGAGCGCTCTGAATGATCTCTATGGCTTCCAGTCTCAACAGAATCGACGCCGTCACGTCCGTGGGAGCTCAAGCCAGTCTCGGAGACAATGGCTCCTTGAACGGCTCGTATTCGCTTTCCGACTTCGTTTCGGTTTCAGTTTCAGTTTCAGTTTCGGCATCGTGGGATTCGGTGTTGGTGGACGACTGGACGTGGCTTGTTTGGGGATTTTCTAGGGAAATTTTGAGCATTAGCGAAAGGGAAGATTTTTTTTTTTTTGGACGGTTTGTGAATTGTGTTAGGGCAAGAATTGACCCCTTTTGCATTTATTCTGTTAAATAGAAAAAAAAAAAAAAAAAAAAAAGAAAGATAAGAGTATAGTTTTTTAATTTAGAATTAAAGATTTTTATGAAAAATCCTTAAAAAAATTTTTAAGGAAAGGATTTTTTTTTTAATTTAGAATTAGAGAAAATTGCAGATTTCATAAAAAACCTATATTAAATTTATAAATCAATTACCAAACAAAATTATTGTATTCGAACTTAAAAAAATTATTATATTTAAACTTTATTAACTTAACCAATTTTGTTCTTTTTTTTTTTTTTTTTGCATTTTATTCAAAACTTCTAAATAAATTACATTTCCTAAAATTTAAATTTTAGAGATACTAAATCCGAAATTCTAGGGTTGCCGAAGCTTGGGCCTTCGAAAAGCTCTCGACTTTTTGGTTGATCACTTCTTTTGGTTTACATGACATGCATCAATTACTCCATAATAGCATTATTTTGCATCGAACGACTGAAACACCTGACTCTAAACCTATTGATGAAACAGGCAAACAAACAGCTTTTAAAAAAAAAAAGTCTTATATTAACACAACAAACAGCTTTTTTAATTTAGCATCGCATGATACCTCAACAAACATTTATAAATTAAGCAGCAATCAACATGTCATGATCAAAATTCTAAGAGAAAGTTTAATATTTAAACAAAGTAAATAGCCCCCAAAAGAAGGAAACTAACATCATTTTTTAACTCCTACATACTGAAAATTCAAGCGTCAGCTGGTTTGGTTAGAGCCTTGCTGCTTCGGCTTCATTCTTCAAACGCTACGACTTCTTCCGACACGTCCAAGAGTTCCTCTACTTCAACTTCTTTGGCCTCGTATTCCTCTTCCTCATCACTAGCTTCTCCATCCCTCAACTCCTGCCTCTCCAATTTTTCTTCCTCATGTGCCCACCTCCATTTGCTAACCCACTTGTCCCATTCCTCCTTCAACATCCTTCTCTTCTCACGATCTTGCTCACTCAATAGCATCGATACATCCTGGTCCTCTGCCTCGTACTTCTTACTATACTTCTTCAAGTTCCTTGCTATCTCTTCCTCCTTCTCAGGAGTCAAGAAGGATGGTGGTCTTGGGCGCCACAAGAACTGCAATAAAAGTTGGCAAGAACAAATATACAGCAAACAATGAGATCATGAACTGACAAAGGAACAAACACTTGTACTAAACAATCTAACTGCAAGAAATCATTTATGCTAATATTAGGTAGAATAATTCATTCACCTGGATGAAATGATCCTTCAATATCCGGTAAAGTAGCTTGCCATTAAAGGACCATATGTTGAAACCATTTTCCATTTCATGAACTGAAGTCACTGAAGTTGCAACATACCTTACATAAACAAAGAGGGCACTTGTTAGAATAGAAATTTTAAGAAACTTTTCTATTAAAAAAAGAAGGCAATTTCTTTTCCTTTTAATAGCAGAGAATTTTAGTTCAATTAAACACAAAACACAATAGTACAAATAAGTAAATCCAAAATAGATGTCATCAAATTGTTAATGGCTTACCTTCCAGTAGGATCCCATTCAATATCTGTGGCCATAAAATGTTCAGCAGTAGCCATGGTTTCAAGCTCATCAACATTGAAGAATTCCAACTGACCATTGAAACCCTTCAATCCGGCAAGTACTATGAAACGGCCACCAGGTGACCAGAATAGGGCATTTGCCTGCTTGCCTTTCAGAGTAGTGAGCTTTGAAACTCGGCCCAAATTATGTGTAGTTCGCATTGTGTAAAAGCTAATATCAGGCCTTGGATTATCCCCATGTATAACAGCAAACCTATGACCCTTGGGCTCCCAAGCAAAGGCAATTATCTTGTCATTTTTATTATCAAGCTCCAAAACCTCAATTGGTATGTCCCTTTCTTTGATGCGGAAAAGCTCAAAGCCAGTATATGTACTTTTTTTTGTTTTCGTATAACGATCAGCCTGGACAGCAAGATATTCACCATTGCTTTGCCAGTACATTTTGCAATCACTGACACTGAAAAGATTCTTTTGCCTCATCTCCTCTTTACTGGGGATTTGAACTAGACTCACCTGAGAAATACATGCAAGTGGCATATTAGTTAACATCTAAATCGAAACTCATAAAATAATGGAGCCTCTCAAACAGTGCACAACTGCTTACCCTAGCAGGTTGGTTTCCACCTCCAAGTTCAGGAACAAAAAGTGCAAGAATGGGATCTGTAGGTGACCAACTGAAGTCCACAACATTTTCAACCTTCAAAGATTTCTTGTCAATAAGGCTAAAGGTCTCTGTTTCATAAACAGATATCATATTCTTCCCAAGTTTGGCGAAATACTTGTCCTCTTTTCCACCTCCCCATCTGGAACATGACAATTCTAGTTCATGAGATACAGGGATACTCACCAAAATGAGATGAAAGGAGAGGGTTGAAAACAAAAATAAAACAAATGACTTTATGAAGGACAATCGGACGAAAGAATCACCTGAAAACAGGCCAAGAAACTCCAGCAACACTACCAGCTCCTCCAATTGCAAATTCATCAGCACTTCCCTTAAAATCTCTCATCACTTTCCCCGTTCTCACATCAAAAATGTTCATCACAACCATCTAAATACATTAAGGTTATATTAGAAATGACATTGGAAAAGGAAAATAAAAATTAAGTAACAAGTGACTGGTTTGAAAACCTCACATTTGCATCAAGAGGATTGCTTGGTTTGTGGCTGCTGTAGGTCACCAAAAATTTCTCACCTGGAGAAAAATCAATAAGCTTAACCTGCATCAATATTATTGCAGGTTAAATATGAGGTAAAGCAAAGATAAGAGAATATGTTAACCAAAAGCCTAATGCTGACCAGTGGATGGGCATAACGCATTAGTCGATTAAAGGTATTAGCCCCACCCCAAACTGCAGCTCCTTGCCTGTGAACTGTTGCCAAGTATGTCCCCAGGGGAGACCACTGCACAAAACTGTCGGTCCAGTACTGAAAACAGAAACAGTTATAATCAATTATAATGCATGAACAATTGGCTATTGAAAATGACAACCAATATTACTCTGTCCAAAGACATGGACATGGATCTCTAACCACCATGCATAAAACGCACACGGACATAAAGGGAAAGAAAGGGTTTCACGAACTAAAAGCCACAGTATGTGATAAAAGGGCAAGCTACTTACAGTGCGCTTGTAAACAAGCTCAGTTTTAGACTGCCTTGCATCATTCCATAGAACCTCGGTATCAGTGCCAGCATGAATTACAAATTGATCTCGTGCCTTTTCATCAGTAAGCCACTTTTGAAGATTTTCCTGGAATGACATCATAGTAATCAATATATAAATTTCTAGCACTAGGAAGCATAGAGAGAACAGAGACTTTATGTAATAAGAGAATAAGACTTGAGATTATCTGTGACATAAGATGGTTAAGTTGTACTTAGAAACACACTTCTTATAGAAGTAAATTCTACACAATGTCACACAAAGTATAAACTACAATTAACTTAAACTAAAATCTTAAATGAAATTACACTGGTATAAAAAAAAGTTAAAAATATTTGGCACTAATCCTGGCCTCAATCAAATCAAAATCATCTTTTACATTTGTAAATTCTTACATAAAGAATGAACCCATTGATACAAACTCCATAATTATTCATGGAGACAAATTGCATGTAACATACCATCAATGTTTGAACCGAGACATAGAATATATGAGAACAACACTAATCAACAATTTTACTTCATATGTGTATAGCCATTACAAGGAAAACATAAAACAAATGCATTTACTAACAAACAATGGAGGGAAAATCGTTTTAATAATATTACCCCAGGAATGTAGGGTTTAATCTCAGGAGGAGCCCATTCATCCGGAACTCTCATGTACTTATCAAAATCATCAAACATATTAACAGCAAAAATATGTGCTCTATCCAACTTGTACCCGTTAGTCTTCTCCTTAGCAAGCTCAGCTTCCTACATCCATAGCCAATCAAAGAAAAGCAATTCAGATTTGAAAACCAAAGCCATAAGACCAAAATTATTAAAAATTCAAAAGCCATAAACATCGAACCTGAGGAGTATTATACTCTATGAAACAATAACCTAGGGTTTTCTTAGTCTCAGGATCAACGGGCATCCAAAGGCCAACCTCCTTAATCACTCCAATTTGACTATAGATTTTTCGAATCACACCCTCGAGTTTGTCGAACTTTTCACGAGGAACAACCGGGAGATTATCGACCACGATGATGTTTCCGAACCCGGAATCGAACTCCAATTGATCATCATGGTAAACATCTTCGTCATCACTGTCCAAAAGCGAAAATTGGAAGGAAAAATAAAGAAAAAAGATGTCCTAAATATTTAGAAAGAAAATTAGGTTTAGTACCTGACGATGCCACAGTCTTCACCGGGAGGAAGTTGGATGGAATTGAAATCGATATTCATATCGATGCCCATGCGAGCCGCTGTAGCCTCTATCTCGTTCATTAGCATCACCTCCGCCGCCATGGTGGGCTAATTCTGTTCTTCGCTTTTTGATCGGAGATAATAGAGAGCGGTTCAATGATTTTGGCTTTTCTATACTGGAACTGGTAGCGTGCTCTACAGCTCTAGGGTTTTCCGAGTTCATGTATGAGTGGGTTTGGGGGTAAAAAAAAAAAAACCAGAAGAAAAGAAAGTGAAAGAGAAAAAGAATGGCTTGTTGCCATGATCCAACCCAAAATCACTTTTTATGGCCCAATTACTCTGGGCGACACCCATGTTAAATAACTTTTTTTTTTTTGCTGTTTTCCTCTTTAAATTTGTTTTATTGGCCAAACCTTAAATTTATTTTTATTTGTGGTGAGAGACTACTTGCTAAATCCTTAAATCTGTTTATTATACCGATAGTTTCTTAAATTCATTCAATAAAATTTAACCTCGTGACAAAGAGTGGATAATCAACTGATATTTACTCATTCCATCGCAAATTATTTGGGTGATTGATGTTTATAGAGTTTACAAAAATTTTAATTTTAATGTATTTAATATTAAATTTCAAAATTTTTTATAAAATTAAAGTCTCTTGATTTTTAATATTAAAAAATAAAAAATTTTAAAATATAAAAAAGTAAGAGTTTTGAAAATTAAAAAAATTAATTTTGAGATATAAAAAATGAATAAAAAAAAGTTTTGAATAAATAAAAAAATTTATTTATCATTTTAAGTTAAAATTTTATATATTTAAAGGATCAGTTAATTTAATTTAATTTAATTTATTAGTTTCAATTATTTATTTTTGAGCCATCAATATTAATTGCTTCTAATTTATTTACATAATTACACTAATTTCATCGTTGGAACTCAACCGGGTCTTCTTTGTTATTGTAAAAGAAAGTATACGTACAAAAGTGCTGCTTAACTCCATGGGTTGAAATAATTGCCCAAGAAAGAGAAGCAGAAATTAAAAGAGAAAACCATAGAAAAATGAGTGAAATCTCAATAACAGTAGCAGTGGGAGCCAGGCTTCCAGCTCATCATACCGATATGCAACCTTATCCAAATAAGAAAAGCCCAATGGAGCAATGCCAAGTCATCAAGTAGTATCCAAGTGTATCCAACTCTGGCTTTCTGAAGCCACAAATTGTTCATGTGGCTCCAGCAGCAGTTGTTTTATGGACTCTTTTAAACTAGAAAGACAGCCAGGGAGAGAAAATTGAACTGTTTCTGATTATCATTCTTTCCCTTTGAGATTATCAAATGGCAGCTACCGCAATGACGGCTCTCCCTCAGTTCAGTGGGCTAAGACCCAAAATTTCTGCAGCTCCGGCTAGGAGCCTGGTTAGTGATTCTTGAAACTTGGTTCTGGTTTTGCAGGTTTAATATGAATTTCTTGGTTCATAATCCTCATAGTTTATGCTGAAAATGCAGGCCGCGGTTCAGCCAATGAGGCGCAAGGGAACGGGTGCTCTAGGTGTTCGCTGTGATTTCATTGGATCTCCCACAAATTTGGTCAGGATTTCATTCAAGTTGCCATATTTTCCTATATATTACGAAGCTTGAACTCCATAAAAACTACAACGCTATAAGTACCAAACTAGGGAAAAAGAAAAACAACTAACATAGATAAGTGAAGGAAGATTATATTCAAGATTTGATCAAGTTTTTTAGGGGAAAGTTGCTCTTACCCAACACACGTTAACAATCCAGACTTTTTAGTCTATTGTTAGAAGGAAAAAACCTCGTGTTTGGTTCAAAGGATCCATCTTGTGGGTAAATAGTTAGTAATTTCGCAAGCCTTTTTAAATGGTTTTGTATCTTTGAAATATATTGTTTAGAAATTTTTTGTGAGGGTGACTGGTAATATTTGGGGTATTGGACAGATAATGGTGACAACAACAACCCTGATGCTGTTTGCTGGGAGATTTGGGTTGGCTCCATCAGCAAACAGGAAGGCTACTGCTGGACTGAAGCTTGAAGTAAGGGACTCTGGCTTGCAGACTGGTGATCCAGCTGGTTTTACTCTTGCAGATACTTTGGCTTGTGGCTCTGTTGGCCACATTATTGGCGTTGGGGTCGTTCTTGGCCTTAAGAACATTGGTGCTCTGTAAAAAAAAAAAAAGAATTAAGCAATTTGTGTTGATACTTTTCGGCCGTTTCTATATATTTGCACCGAACGTGCATTTGTACCAATTTGCTCATCTCTTCTTAAGGCCTTAAACCATATAATCTAATTTCGTTTTAGTACTGATATGAGTTATATCAAAATATGATATATTTAAAAATAATTTTTTATATCAAATAATATCAGTTGTTTTTGTTGTTTGGAATAACATATTTCAGTTTATATGTAAATGTAAAATATATTTTAAAATGTTTAACTTATTTTTTTATTATTTAATTATTTTTAATTTAATAAAAAATAAAATTAATTGACAAAATAACTCTTAAAAGTTAAATTTTTTATTTTTAATTTTTATATTTTATTTTGTTGGGCCAAATTTTATAATTTATAATTTATTTTTTTTAACTTAAGTTTATAAGTATTTCAATCTTTTTAAGAAAGTAATTATACTCATTTTGAAAAGTTTAATAATTATAAAATTTTGATTAGTTTTTTTTCATATCTTTATTTTTATCTTAATATTTATAAAAAATATTTATTTAAATATTATATGATAAAATTAAGTATTTCATAAAAATTTTATGATATTATTTATCAAACTTTTAAACATATTTATTTGATTTTTGAATATATTACATATTTATTTTATAAATTATTAATAATATTATAATGTATAAATTCATGCATATATTTATATTAAATCAAAAAATTTAAAATAATATTTCAAAATAATTGATACTAATATATATATATCATATTTTATAAAAAAAATTAAAATGTTATTCGATATAAAATTAAAAACTTTGCCTTAAACACACAAAATAATAAACAGCAGCCATGAACGGGATAAAGCACGTTGTTCGACATAAGCCACATCCACAGCAATTTAAAAAGGCAAATGAATCTCCCTCGTACGTTGGTTAATTTCACGGTCATGTTGAACATGTGAAAATTCAAAATGATGTAAGAAAACTGAGGAGAAAATTACGCATGGGCTTCCAATTGACATCAATCATCATGATTTATTGCTTGAATTGTAGTATTACCTTTCTCATTCAGTAAACTTTTAGTATTGAAACATAATGATTAGTCCGTGTAATATGATAGAATTCTTGGTTTAAATAATAACCGCGAAGGCAAAAAAAAAAGATAATTAATTTTAAATTTATTACTTTAAAATATAATTCAATGATATAAAAATAACGTATTTTAAAATTTGAATAATAATTATATATAAATTTAATAAAATAAAACAATTTATATTTTATATTAACAAAAATTATAACATATAATTTTATATAAAATGTAATATAAATATATAAATTTTAATATTTTATATTATTGATATATAAATTATCAAATTATTATTATAAAAAAAATGTTAGGAGAAGAATCTTCTGGAATCAAGATGTAAAAATCAGCCCAACAGTCTGATAGAATGGCCATCGGCACCGCTAAAATTGGTCTCATGGGCCAATTGATGAGACCCAATTGCCCATGAAGCCAAGCCATGTCGTATTACCTAAATACCCTCTACACGTGTGTACCTTTAACTCCAAAACCAGCGTGCCACTTCAACAGCAAAGCGAAGCTCCCAGACAGCCAGACCAGAAACAGAAAGGCAGAAAAGCTTACCTTCGGTTTGCAACCCTACCACACCCCCCCCCCCCCCGAAACAAAAAAACTGCGATACACTTACCCTTAGGGCTTCGCCCTTTCGCCAGATATCTGAGGGGAAAGGAAAACATGAGTATATGGAACTACGTCGTTTCGGCTCACAAGCCTACAAACGTTACCCACTCTTGTGTCGGCAACTTCACCAACCCTCAAGAACTCAATCTCATCATTGCGTATGTCTTTTTTCCAGTTCAATTGCTATTTCTTTGCCCTAATTTTCTCTTTTCGAATAATTTTTTTTGTTTCAACATTTTCCGATAATAGAAAAGTTAGGGCGTTAATACTGTTGAGCAAAAAATTTTTTTAGTGATTAATGACGAGGAATTAATCCTGTTACTTTAATTACGCATTCAATTTAATTGTTCTTCTGATTGCAGAAAATGTACTCGAATTGAAATCCATTTGCTTACTCCTCAAGGATTACAGGTGTCTAGCTTAATTTCTGCTTCCTTTTATGGCTGAAGATGAAATTTAATACGAAAATTAAGAAAGAAAAGATTAAGAAGTGCATTTTTTTTCGTGTTGCAGCCTATGTTAGATGTGCCGATATATGGAAGAATTGCGACGCTTGAACTTTTCCGTCCACACGTGCGTAAATATCTTTATTATTATAAAACATTCTTTCGGAGTCGAGTAATAACTCGTGCTTTAATATATTTTATGTAATTTGTCACAGGGCGAGGCACAGGATTTTCTATTTATTGCAACGGAACGATACAAATTTTGTGTCCTTCAATGGGATTCTGAGACATCCGAGCTTATTACAAGGTTTAAACTAGAAAATATATACATATTTTACTTTTTTTTTTTTCATTTTGCTGTTTTGCTTGTCCTTCCAGCTTTTCAGACTAGATGTATGCATACTTTATGATGTAGTTTTCATTCTGCCTTGAACAATCAACTTTAGTATCAAGTGCACATTGGTTTCTCCTGTGGGAGCTTTGATTTTGAAAATATGAACTTGAGTGGTTTGTTTGTTCGATCGTTTATCATCTTTTCTCTAGTAATATCTGTTCCTTCCTTGGGGCTTCTCTGAGATTTTCGTAAGCTACTTTTTGTTTGTTTGTTTGATTATATCTTCCCTAAATTCAGGCACAATTTCTCTTGTTGCTGCTATTTGCAAACTGCACCGCATCTGCTTGATGAAGTTAGATTGAGTATTGTGTGTACAGATTATGAAGCTGTGGGGAATTTTATCTCGCCTTTCTGCTTTGTGATTCTTGTTAAATTGCTATTATTAGTTCTGTTAAAAAAGAGAACAAGATGGAATAAAAACAGTGCTTCTACAGTTTTGTTGCATAGATTGTGTTTTCTAGTCATTCTTTCATCAAATTCATGTTTAAGTGTTATGCAATTTGGGCCATGGTGATGTCTATAAGAATTTTTTGGGTGTGTTTATGATTTTCTTCGAGCAAATATTCTTGGAGCTAAGACATATTCTATTACCTTCAGAGCAATGGGGGATGTTTCAGACCGTATTGGTCGACCCACAGACAATGGACAGGTAATCATTGTTTATTTTATGCTGATACCTGTGGTGCGTTCATGTGTTTCTTGATGATGCAATGTTGTTAAACTTATTTTTCATTATGCTTTCCAGCCAAAAATTCATTGATTCCTTCTTTCTATTTTCTGCAGATTGGCATAATAGATCCTGATTGTAGGTTAATTGGACTCCATCTATATGATGGGCTGTTTAAGGTATATACACTTGATGTAGCATTAGCAAATTCCAAATTCAAGCCTATATAATTTGCTGTTTACCATTCTTATTTCTGGGAAAAGTTGTACATTATGTTTTGTTGTTTTCTCAGGTTATTCCTTTTGATAATAAAGGGCAACTCAAAGAAGCATTTAATATAAGGTATTCTTCGTCATTTTGATCCATACAAGGTTCTTTTTGAGTAACCGAAGAGATGGTTATGATCGTAACCAGGAGTGAATGGTAGATGCTGGATGAACCATTTTTCAGTTATCCCTTTAAATTTAATTTTTTCTACAGGCTACTTCATGTTTGTTGCAGTAACTGTTTTTTTATAATAGTTCAAATTAGTTTTGGTTGTGACCTATATTTCAGTATAGATCTGGTTGGTTTTTTAGTATTGCCCCTTTCTATGATGTAAATAAATCTTAACTAATCAAACAAAGTTATTATGTTCAATTAAATGAGCATTAGATATTGCTTAAAAAGGGTGTTCTTGATATTGCATCCTTATGGTTGCTATTTATCTTTCAGGCTTGAGGAACTCCAAGTTTTGGATATCAAGTTTCTGCATGGTTGCTCAAAGCCTACAATTGTAGTTCTATACCAGGTCTCAATTTTCTTTCTAAATGCATATGTTTAGTCTGGACCCATGGTCTTTCTTTGTCTCTCTTTATTACTTTCTAAGTTAAGGCATAAAACTTTCAAATGTTATTGACATCGCATTGGGCTAAGGCTTTTGGAATTAATCTAAACTTAGCTAAATATCCTAAAAGGAAATAGTAGTGATTGCTGCTTGAATTTTACATATAGGAAAGAAATTTGATTAGGTTTTTGCATGCCATTAAGCTCAAGTCAGTAGGATAGTATCATATTGGTTAGCTGTATGTGTTGGTAGTGATTTAGTTCTCTTGCATTTATTTCATCTATTTTATTTATTTGTAAACAACACTGATACGCTTAGATAATTGTTTGTTTTCCCCTTCATTTTGTGTTCTTTCTTACAGGATAACAGAGATGCACGTCATGTTAAAACATATGAGGTTGCTCTAAAGGAGAAGGACTTTGTTGAGGGACCATGGTCCCAAAACAATCTTGACAATGGAGCTGATTTGCTTATACCTGTACCCCCACCTCTCTGTGGTGTCCTTATTATTGGGGAAGAAACGATTGTCTATTGCAGTGCCAATGTGTTCAAAGCCATCCCAATCAGACCTGTAGGTCACTTATCAAGTTACAATTAAATCTTTACCAGCTCTTTATGGATCGTTAGTTGTAATTTCTTGTAGATTTGACACTTTCTTGTTGATATTTGATGTTCACTTCTAGTCAATTACAAAAGCCTATGGAAGAGTTGATGCTGATGGATCTAGGTACTTGCTTGGCGATCATGCTGGTCTTCTTCACCTTCTTGTCATAATCCATGAGAAAGAAAAGTGAGTGAGCGTTCATTATTCTTTTCAAATGTCTGTAGTTAAACAGTGGGAAATTTTTTAATTAAGAAAACATATCAAAGCTCGGTTTAGGTTCTGTGGCATTTTGCATAACTGGGGCATTCTTAAGAGTATGTTATTCATGTGCATCTTGCAGGGTTACTGGACTCAAGATCGAACTCTTGGGAGAAACTTCTATTGCATCTACAATATCATATCTTGATAATGCATTTGTCTTTATTGGCTCAAGTTATGGAGATTCACAGGTATGGCAGACATGAATATACTTTATTTGCTATGTGCTATTAGCATTATAACTTGCTTCTAAAGTATTACTAAAATAATTTTTGAGGGGTAAAGAAAGGATCACAAGTTAATCATACATGGAATACTCTACTCTAAAATCTGGAGGAAAGGATTTGACGGAATTAAAAACGTGATGTTTTAGGGGTTTGTGATACTCATGTTCACCTCCAAATCTTCTTCCTCCTCCCTTAAAGAAAACCCCTCACTTTTTTGATCTACTCTTCTAGTAAACCTCATCCATAAAAGTAGTATTTCCTGTCAATTAAAGAACACTTTCAAATGGCCCAAAGGATAGTTCCGTGAGTTTGGCTCCTGTATTCTGGCCCTGCTTGATAAAATTCAGCTGTAAGTGAAGTGGGATAAGTGATCATATGCTTCTATTTAAATATTTAATGACAAAGCTGCTTCATCCTTGCTTTTCAGCTCAACATCATTATAATATAATTTTTATGTGTTGTCATTCTGTTATGATATCAATACAGTTGATAAAGTTAAATCTACAACCTGATGCCAAAGGTTCATATGTGGAAGTTTTAGAAAGGTATGTCAATTTGGGGCCTATTGTAGACTTTTGTGTGGTTGACCTTGAGAGGCAAGGGCAGGGTCAAGTTGTTACTTGCTCTGGAGCTTACAAAGATGGTTCTCTTCGCATTGTTCGAAATGGAATAGGAATTAATGAACAGGTTTGTTTTGTGTTTTGTGGAATTTGTTTATGCTTAATTGAGTTTACCTTTTTGCATTCACATAAATAACATGTTGTTGCATTTATGCATGTTAGGCATCGGTAGAACTTCAAGGTATCAAAGGAATGTGGTCATTGAGATCCTCTACAGATGATCCATTTGACACCTTTCTGGTTGTTAGTTTTATCAGTGAGACACGAATTTTAGCAATGAATCTGGAGGATGAATTGGAAGAAACAGAGATTGAGGGATTTAATTCTCAAGTGCAGACTTTGTTCTGCCGTGATGCTGTTTACAATCAACTTGTACAGGTGAGGGTTTTTGCCGTTAAATTGGCAGCACTGAGCGATGAACATGAGCATATCGTAGGTGAAGTTTGTTTTTCTAATGTTGCCCTTTTTTATTTAATCTAATATTAGCTTATATGATTTGCCCGTTCATTGTAAGGGCAAGCAATATGTTTATGACAAATGCATATTGTATGTACTTCATGACGGCTGATGAGCATCATTGCAGGTCACTTCAAGCTCTGTAAGGCTTGTGAGTTCAACATCTAGGGAGCTAAGGCATGAATGGAATGCTCCATCTGGGTATTCGGTCAATGTTGCCACTGCCAATGGTACCCAGGTACTATTTTCCGTTCTCTTTATTAAAATGTTGTGAATAAAATGTTGTGACAGCGTTTTAGTTTGCATGTAGGTGTCAAAACCGTTATCTTTTCTAATCTAATGATTAACAATTTTCTTTTTTTTTTTTAAGATGGTTTTTGCAATGGATTTTTTAGGCTTGATGTAAATCTCCTTTTGCCTTTCCACCCTTCACAAATGCCTCTTGTATAAGGGTAAGTCTATGCATTGTTTGTATTACAGGTTTTACTAGCAACAGGGGGTGGCCATTTGGTTTATTTGGAAATCGGTGATGGAACATTGACACGAGTAAACCATGCACAGTTGGAGTATGAAATCTCATGTCTTGACATTAACCCCATTTGTGAGAACTCTAACTACAGTCAGCTGGCTGCTGTTGGTATGTGGACTGATATAAGTGTGAGTATATTTTCACTCCCTGACCTGAATCTCATCACCAAGGAGCAATTGGGAGGAGAGATTATTCCTCGTTCTGTTCTTCTTTGCTCCTTTGAAGGGGTACGAGTTTATTTGATATTTCTTCAGCTTTAATCTTATCTTGCTGATATATTTTGTTTCTCTTTTGATGTCTGTTATTGCTAAGTGTTGTAATGTTGGCCTAACCGCAAAGGAATACATTGATTATTCATCTCAAAGTGATCTAGTGAGAGCACTGCAGTTAAGACCCTGTTGGCCATGTAGAGCTGTGATATTTGGCATCTATCTTTCTGTATACTTGATGCCATCATGCCATACATTGTAGTTTACTATTTTCTCATACCCATTTCTGAGAGTCTGTATGTTTGTCTCTTTTGTAGATCTCTTACTTGTTGTGTGCCCTCGGAGATGGTCATCTCCTAAATTTTCAATTGAACTTGAGCAATGGTGAGTTAACAGATAGGAAAAAGGTTTCTCTTGGGACCCAACCCATAACGCTTCGTACTTTCTCCTCCAAGAATACCACCTATGTATTTGCTGCATCAGATAGGCCAACTGTAATTTATAGCAGTAACAAGAAACTACTCTACAGCAATGTTAATCTGAAGGAAGTCAGTCATATGTGCCCTTTTAACTCTGCTGCTTTTCCAGACAGGTATGCTCCCCTATTCTTTTTCTTAGGACTATATTTTAATTTGAAAGGAAAGTATTTCTCACTCTTTCTATTGGTTCATATGAAGTTATGTATTTGCTAGACCAAGTTTTTATAACCCATAATTCACAAGTTCTAAACTTGCATGCAAAATTATGTTTTGCTTCAATGCTTAGTACAGAAGCTAACAGACTAAAATTATTGCATTAATCTGGAATTTGTACAGAAGTGACTAAGTTTACATTTTTTATCATTTCTCATAATTGCTCTCGGTAATGAGTTAAACTTGTCCATGAATCATGCATGTAGCCTTCTTATTCATAAATCGTATGTTATATTCTGTTTCTGCAATTCATTGACATATTAATAGTAGCTCCAGTCTGAATGAACCTGCTTGTATTAGATTCCATTGGATGAGATCAACTTCTGTAGTATTGATGCTCTAATGACCAGATATCAGCATTGATTTGTTAGGAGGTTTTGTGCTGGCAAATTAGGTTTTTGCTGTTTAGCAGGCTTTTTTAAAAACAAACTTGGGTTAAGAGTGCTTTTTACTGTTTCTATTCACCAGCCTTGCAATTGCAAAAGAAGGTGAACTTACTATCGGCACTATTGATGATATTCAGAAGCTTCACATCCGCTCTATCCCCATTGGGGAGCATGCACGTCGCATCTGCCATCAAGAACAGTCTCGGACCTTTGCAATATGTAGTTTTGCTGATGAATCTGAAATGCATTTTATCCGCCTGTTAGATGATCAAACATTTGAGATTATCTCGACTTATCCTCTTGATACTTCTGAGTATGGTTGCTCCATACTTAGCTGTTCATTCTCAGATGATCTTAATGTATACTACTGTGTGGGGACTGCATATGTTCTGCCAGAAGAAAATGAGCCAACTAAGGTGCCATTTCATTCTTGTTTTCTACTCTTTTTTGTATTGGTATTTAAATTGAAAGTTTTCATGTGAATTAGATTTTCTTTTTAATTGCCAATTTTTCACTTTCTTCACAGGGCCGTATATTGGTTTTTGTTGTTGAAGATGGGAAGTTACAGCTTATTGCCGAAAAGGAAACCAAGGGGACAGTTTTCTCTCTAAATGCTTTCAATGGCAAACTACTGGCTGCTATTAATCAACAAATTCAGCTATACAAGTGGATGCTTCGGGAGGATGGCACTTGGGAATTGCAATCTGAATGCGGACATCATGGCCACTTACTTGCCCTGTATGTAAAAACTCGTGGGGATTTCATTGTTGTTGGTGATTTGATGAAATCGATTTCCTTGTTAATCTACAAGGTAAGTATTTAGGCCCTTGAAACACCCTGCTAAGCTTCACTTGCATTCTTCAATCTTGTCATACTCTTTCTCTTTGTGGGCATTTCTTGGCATCATTGCAAGTGATTTAGATTCCAAACTGGACATGTTCTCTATGTAGCTACTTCTGTTCTTACTGATTGGTGCACGTTTCCCTCTTTGATTTCAGCACGAGGAAGGTGCAATTGAGGAACTAGCTCGCGACCATAATGCAAACTGGATGTCAGCTGTCGAGATTCTTGATGATGACATCTATCTTGGAGCTGAAAACAACTTCAACCTGTTAACAGTTCGGAAGAATAGTGAAGGTGCCACTGATGAGGAAAGGGGCCGTCTTGAGGTGGTTGGTGAATACCACCTTGGGGAATTTGTCAATCGGTTCTGTCATGGTTCCCTTGTTATGCGATTGCCAGATTCTGATGTGGGCCAGATTCCAACCATTATTTTTGGCACCGTGAATGGTGTTATTGGTGTCATTGCTTCACTTCCTAATGAGCAGTATGCCTTTTTGGAGAAGCTCCAATCGAACCTGAGAAAGGTAATAAAGGGAGTTGGAGGGTTGAGCCATGAACAATGGAGATCATTCAACAATGAGAAGAAAACTGCAGAAGCCAAAAACTTTTTGGACGGTGATCTGATTGAATCATTCCTTGATTTGAGCCGTGGTAAGATGGAGGATATATCCAAGGCAATGGGTGTTTCAGTGGAAGAGCTTTCGAAGAGAGTCGAGGAACTGACGAGGTTGCATTGATATATCTTTGATGTTTACCTTTGCTGTTCCATTTAATTTTTTATTCTTTGTTTGGCCTTATTTTGTAACTTTAGAGACCGTTGTTATTGGCATGAAGCGCATGTATATATTATCGATCGCTTCTTTATGACCACAATGGCAAATTGACAATGAGTTCGTTTCAAAACAGAACCGATGACCCCTTTCAATTTCATTACCCTGAAAAGTGCGTCTGTTTCTGTTGTTGACTGTTTTAGTATGTAATTCTGAATATATTTTTCACTTTGAAGATGTTTCGGATTTTAATTCGTATATTTTTGGATCGATTGAAACAATATTGTTTATGTCTATTTTAATTAATTTATAAAAATTTATTTTATCAAAACTTCTTAATGAATTCAAATTTAAACAACAAATAAATGAGCACACTTTCATTACCATTTTAACCAATTCCGTTGATTAATTCTGGATATTTATTATTTCAGCCACGATCCAACTCTAAGTTTTGGGGAAGAGATTTATTTTATTTATTAATTATGAACCAATTAATCTCGTTGTCTGTCATCTCAGTCGAACAGAAAAAAGTTAATGATATAATGATTCATGGCAAATAGGGTTGCCCATTAACTTATTTTAAGTGGAAAATAAGTTAGAAAGCAACTGAGCTTGATTAAACGGGGTTGAATATGACCGATTCCTGCTATTCAATAGTCAGACCAAACGTTCCATTCTTAACTCACATGATTCAATTCTAATTCTGGCTTCATACTTTTTTAACAAAGTTGTCTTTAATTCCAATTTCCCCCAAAATACAAAAAAAAAAACCCAAAATATAAAATTATTTTAGTTGATTTTTACTTAAAATCACTTAATTTTATTGATAATTAATTTTAGAATTTTCCTTTTTTTACATGTTCATACAGATATCAAATCCAACTTGTTCACTAATATTAAACCGTATTATTAAACAGTCTTTTTATGCTCTCCTTTCGGGTTTTTTTTTTTTTTTTTTGTCTTCTTTATGGAAAAAAGCAGCCTTCAACTCTGGTTCTTTCTTTTTTTAATTTTTTTTCTCATTCAAATTGACAGGCAGGGTAGGTAGCCTCCCAATCTCAAAATTATGGGATTTTCATTTTACTGTCCTAAAATATTATAATACTTTTTAAAAACCTTATAGAAAAAGTCAAAGATATAAAAGTTACTAAAAAAAAATTTCCTCATAAAAAATACATTTGGAAACAATAACCATTAACCACCACTGAAGCTGCAAAAGCAACTTGATTTGAAACCATGCCTTTTTAGACTTGGACGAGACCCCAACCGAACCCCACATTATGAAAAGACAAAAATATCCTACCGCCTTCCCATTCACATGATACAAATGAAGACAAATAAATAATAAATTGTCCCATGTCCTCGATAGTCCAAACACCAAAGTTGTGGACTTCAAAGTTCATAAATAATTGCCTAAAGAATTGGGCAAAATTTTCCGTTGCCTTTTGTTTTGTATGCTAAAATAAAATTCGTAAGCGGTGACGCAGATTTTCTAGTCGCCAGAAACTCCTTTTCCGTTTAATATTTTCATAAAAAAGAATCGAAAACACCGTGTATATATATATATATATATATGTATATATATGTGTGTGTGTGTGTGTGTGTTAGCGAACCCAATTCTCTTCTCAACTGCAACTCTGAAAAAGAGAGCCAGAAAGGAAAAAAGGGTAAGAGCAAGAGAATCTGTCCGTAAAACTTGTAAGCTTTTTTTTTTTTTTGTTGGTAAACGAAAATGATTTTTTGTTCACTATAGAATACTACCAGACATTGATGCCTTTTTTGTTCTCTCTGTCTTTTTTATCCAACAAAGTTGCGTTCTTTTTAACTGAAACCTTGAACACCCAACTATGTGTTGAAATTTGCATATTTGTTCAATAAATATGGCTTGCCAAGACTCACATTTGTGTTACACTTTGATAGGGAATGCGGTGATGCTCAATCTCATTCTCTCAGTAAGGGAGTTTTACAATAGGTCTGTTTATCATTGGAGCTCAACCAGGTCTTCTTTGTTATTGTAAAAGGAAGTATATATACAAAAGTGATGCTTAACTCCATTGGTTGAAATAATTGCCCAAGAAAAAGAAGCAGAAATTAAATGAGAAAACCATAGAAAAATGAGTGAAATCTAAATAACAGTAGCACTGGGAGCCAGGCTTCTAGCTCGCCATACCAATATGCAACCTTATCCAAATGAGAAAAGCCCAATGGAGCAATGCCAAGTCATCAACAAGCATCTAAGTGTATCTAACTCTGGCTTTCTGAAGCCACAAATTGTTCATGTGGCTTCAGCATCAGTTGTTTTATTGACTCTTTTAAACTACAAAGACAGCTAGGGAGAGAATATTGAACTGCTTCTGATTATCATTCTTTGCCTTTGAGATTAGCAAATGGCAGCTACTGCACTGACCACTCTCCCTCAGTTCAGTGGGCTAAGACCCAAAATTTCTGCAGCTCCAGCGAGGAGCCTGGTTAGTGATTCTTGAAACTTGGTTCTGGTTTTTCAGGTTTAGTATGAATTTGTTGGTTCATAATCTTCATAGTTTATGCTCAAATGCAGGCTGCAGTTCAACCAATGAGGCGCAATGGAAAGGGTGCTCCCGGTGCTCGCTGTGATTTCATTGGATCTCCAACAAATTTGGTCTCGATTTCATTCACGTTGCCATTTTTTCCTATATATTACGAAGCTTGAACTCCATAAAAACTACAATGCTACAACTACCAAACTAGGAAAAAAAAAAAACTAATATAGATATGTGAAAGAAGATTATATTCAAGATTTGATCAAGCTTTTGATCCAGACTTTCTAGTCTATTGTTAGAAGGAAAAAACCTCATGTTTGGTTTAAAGGATCCATCTTGTGGGTAAATAGTCAGTAATTTTGCTGGCCTTTTTAATGTTTTTGTATCTTTGAAATAGATTGTTTAGAAATTTTTTGTGAGGGTGACTGATAAAATTTGGGGTATTGGACAGATAATGGTGACAACAACAAGCCTGATGCTGTTTGCTGGGAGATTTGGGTTGGCTCCATTAGCAAACAGGAAGGCTACTGCTGGACTGAAGCTTGAAATAAGGGACTCTGGCTTGTAGACTGGTGACCCAGCTGGTTTTACTCTTGCAGATACTTTGGCTTGTGGTACTGTTGGCCACATTATTGGCGTTGTGGTCGTTATTGTCCTTAAGAACATTGATGCTCTGTATTAAAAAAAAAAAATGCATTTTGTGTTGATACTCTTCGGCCGTTTCTATATATTTGCACCAGACGTGCTTTTGTACCAATTTGCTTATCACTTCTTAAGGCCTTAAACCATATATGTTAATTTCGTTTTAGTAATTTCGATTTAGTATCGTTGTTATGTCTTAGTTATATTAAAATATAATATATTTAAAAATAATTTTTTGTATCGAATTTGATATCAAGTAATATTGATTATTTTTATTATTTCAATAAATTTTTATGGAAGAGCATATTTTCGTTAATATGTAAATGTATTTAAATATTTTTAACTTGTTTTTTGTTATTTAAATATTTTTAATTTAATAAAAATAAAATTAATTGAAAAAATAATTCTTAAAAGTTGAGTTTTTTTTTTTTTTTAATATTTTTTTGGGCTAAAATTTATAATTAGTAATTTATTTTTTAAAACTTAAGTTTATAAGTATTTTAATTTTTTTTTAAGAAAGTAATTATTTTTCTTTTGAAAAGTTTAACAATTATAAAGTTTTGATTAATTTTTTTATATCTTTATTTTTATCTTAATATTTATATAACAAAATACTTATTTAAATATTATATAATTAAATTAAGTATTTAAAAAAAAATTATGATATTATTTATCATGCTTTTAAACTTATTTATTTGATTTTTAAATATATTATATATTTATTTTATAGATTATTAATAATATTATACTGTGTAAATTCACACATATATTTATACTAAATCAAAAAATTTAAAATTATATTTCAAAATAATTGATACTAATATATATATACATATCATAATTTTTAAAAAAAATTAAACGTTATCCGATATAAAATTAAAAACTTTGCCTTAAACACACAAAATAATAAACAGCAGCCATGAACGCGATAAAGCACGTTGTTCGATATAAGCCACATCCACATCAATTTAAAGAAGCAAATGAATCGCCCTCATACGTTGGTTAATTTCATGGCCATGTTGACCATGTGAAAATTCAAAAAGATGTAAGAAAGATGAGGAGAAAATTACACATGGGCTTCCATTTAATATCAGTGATCATGATTTATTGCTTGAATTGTAGTATTACGTTTCTTATTCAGTAAACTTTTAGCATTGAAACATAATGGTTGGTCTGCGTAATATGATAGAATTCTTGGTTTAAATAATAATCTTGGAGGCAAACAAAAATGATAATTAATTTTAAATTTGGTAGTTTAAAATATAATACGAAAATATAAAAATAAAATATAAAAATAACATATTTTAAATTTTTAATAATTATTATATATAAATTAAATAAGATAAAAAATATATTTTATATTAAAAAATTTATAACATATAATTTTTATATAAAAAATTATATAAATATATAAATTTTAATATTTTATATTATAAATATACAAATTATCAAATTCAACTATTATTTCCCAAAAAAAAATGTTAGAAGAAGTACCCTCTGAAATCAAGATGTAAAAATCAGCCCAACAGTCTGATTGAATGGCTATCGGCACCGCTAAAATTGGTCTCATGGGCCAATTGATGAGACCCAATTACTCATGAAGCCAAGCCACGTCGTATTACCTAAATACCCTTTACACGTGTGAACCTTTTAACTCCAAAACCATCGTTCCACTTCAACAGCAAAGCGAAGCCCCCAGACAGCCAGAGCCAGACCGCCGTACCATAAACGGAAAGGCAGAAAAGCTCACCTTCTGTTCGCAACCCCTCCTAACAAAACCCCGCGATTCACTTACCCTTAGGGCTTCGCCTTTTCTCCAGATATCTGAGGGGAAAACAAAATATGAGTATTTGGAACTACGTCGTTTCGGCTCACAAGCCTACCAACGTTACCCACTCTTGTGTTGGCAACTTCACCAACCCTCAAGAACTCAATCTCATCATTGCGTACGTCTTTTTTCCACTTCGATTACTATTTCTTTGCTCTAATTTTCTCTTTCGAATAATTTTTTTTGTTTCTCCATTTTCCGATAATAGAAAAGTTAGGGCGTTAATACTGTTGAGCAAAAAAAATTTTTAATGATTAATGACGAGGAATTAATCCTGTTACTTTAATTACGCATTCAATTTAATTGTTCTTCTGATTGCAGAAAATGTACTCGAATTGAAATCCATTTGCTTACTCCTCAAGGATTACAGGTGTCTAGCTTAATTTCTGCTTCCTTTTATGGCTGAAGATGAAATTTAATACGAAAATTAAGAAAAAAAAAGATTTAAGTGCTTTTTTTTATTTTGGTGTTGCAGCCTATGTTCGATGTGCCAATATATGGAAGAATTGCGACGCTTGAACTTTTCCGTCCACATGTGTGTAAATATCTTTATTATTATAAAACATTCTGTCGCAGTCGAGTAATAACTTGTGATTTAATATATTTTATGTAATTTGTCACAGGGTGAGGCACAGGATTTTCTTTTTATTGCAACGGAACGATACAAATTCTGTGTCCTTCAATGGGATTCTGAGACATCCGAGCTTATTACAAGGTTTAAACCAGAATAAATACAAGTATTTTACTTATTTTCATTTTGCTGTTTTGCTTGTCCTTCAGCTTTTCAGACTAGATGTATGTTTACTTTATGTTGTAGTTTTCATTCTGCCTTGAACAATTAGCTTTAGTATCAAGTGCACATTGGTTTCTCCCCGTGGGAGCTTTAATATTGAAAATATGAACTTGAGTGGTTTGTTTGTTCCATCATTTATCATTTTTTCTCTAGTAATATCTGTCCCTTCCTTGGGGCTATTTTCTTCTCTGAGATTTTCATAAGCTACTTTCTGTTTGTTTGTTTATATTTTCCCTAAATTCAGGCACAATTTCTCTTGTTGCTGCTATTTGCAAACTGCATCACTTCTGTTTGATGAAGATAGATTGAGTCATGTGTGTACAGTATATGAAACCGTGGGGAATTTTATCTCGCCTTTCTGCTATGTGATTCTTGTTTAATTACTGTTATTAGTTCTGTTAAAAAAGAGAACAAGATGGAATAAAAACGGTGCTTCTACACTTTTGTTTCATAAATTGTGTTTCTAGTCGTTCTTTCTTCAAATTCATGGATAATGGTTCTTTTGTTGATGCAATTTGGGCCATGGTGATGTCTATAAGAATTTTCTGGGCGTGTTTATGATTTTCTTGAAGTAAATATTCTTGGAGCTAAGTTATATTCTATTACCGGCAGAGCAATGGGGGATGTTTCAGACTGTATTGGTCGACCTACAGACAATGGACAGGTAATTGTTGTTCATTTCATGCTGATATCTGTGGTGCATACGACTGTTTCTCAACAGTGCGATGTTGTTAAACTTATTTTTCATTAGGCTCTCCAGCAAAAAATTCATTGATTCCTTTCCTTTCTTTCCATTTTCTGCAGATTGGCATAATAGATCCTGATTGTAGGTTAATTGGACTCCATCTATATGATGGGCTGTTTAAGGTATACACACTTGATGTAGCATTAGCAAATTCCAACGTCAAGCCTATATAATTTGCTGTTTACCATTCTTATTTCTGGGAAAAGTTGTATATCATATTTTGTGTTTTCTCAGGTTATTCCTTTTGATAATAAAGGGCAACTCAAACAAGCATTTAATATAAGGTATTCTTCTGTCATTTTGATCCAACAAGGACCTTTTTGAGTAACTGAAGAGATGGTTATGTTCCTAACCAAGAGTGAATATTAGATGCCAGATGAACTTTGTTTCAGTTATCCCTTTAAATTTAATTTTTCCTATATGCTACTTCACATTTGTTGCAATAACTGTTTTTTATAATAGTTCAAATTAGTATTGGTTGTGATAGTGACCTATATTTCAGGATAGATCTGGCTGTCTTTTAGTATTGCCCGTTTCTATCTTGTAAATAAATGTTTTAACTAATTGAAAAAAGTTGTTATTTTCAATTAAATGAGCATTAGATATTGCTTCAAAGGGTGTCCTTGATATTACATCCTTATGGTGGCAATTTATCTTTCAGGCTTGAGGAACTTCAAGTTTTGGATATCAAGTTTCTGCATGGTTGCTCAAAGCCTACAATTGTAGTTCTATACCAGGTCTCAATTTTCTTTCTAAATTCATATGTTTATTCTGGACTTGTGGTCTCTCTCTGTCTCTCTTTATTACTTTCTAAGTTTAGCCATAAAACTTTTAAATGTTATTGACATCCCCTTGGGCTAAGACTTTTGTAAGTAATTTAAACTTAGCTAAAAATCCTTATTGCTGCTTCAATTTTACATATACAAAAGCAATTTGATTAGGTTTTTGCATGCCATTACGCTTAAGTCAGTAGGATAGTATAATATTGGTTAGCTGTATGTGTTGGCAATGGTTTAGTTCTCTTGCATGTATTTCATCTATTGTATTTTATTTGCAAACAACACAGATACACTGAGATAATTGTTTGTTTTCCCTTTCATATTGTGCTCTTTCTTACAGGATAACAAAGATGCACGTCATGTTAAAACATATGAGGTTGCTCTAAAGGAGAAGGACTTTGTTGTGGGACCATGGTCCCAAAACAATCTTGACGATGGAGCTGATTTGCTTATACCTGTACCCCCACCTCTCTGTGGGGTCCTTATTATTGGGGAAGAAACGATTGTCTATTGCAATGCCAATGCATTCAAAGCCATTCCAATCAGACCTGTAGGTCACTTATTGAGTTACTGTTAAATTTTTACCAGCTCTCTATGGATCATCAGTTGTAATTTCTTGTATATTTGAGACTTTCTTGCTGATATTTGATGTTCACTTAGTCAATTACAAAAGCCTATGGAAGAGTTGATGCTGATGGATCTAGGTATTTGCTTGGTGATCATGCTGGTCTTCTTCACCTGCTTGTCATAACCCATGAGAAAGAAAAGTGAGTGAGCATTCATTATTCTTTTCAAATGTCTGTTGTTGAGCAGTGGGAGATTTTTTTAATTAAGAAAACATACCAAAGCTCAGTTTAGGTTCTGGGGCAGTTTGTATAACTGGGGCCTTCTTAAGAGTAAGTTATTCATGTGCATCTTGCAGGGTTGCTGGACTCAAGATCGAACTCTTGGGAGAAACTTCTATTGCATCTACAATATCATATCTTGATAATGCATTTGTCTATATTGGCTCAAGTTATGGAGATTCACAGGTATGGCAGAAATGAATATAGTTTGTGTTCTATGTGCTATTGGCATTATAACTTGCTTCTAAAGTATTACTAAAATAATTTTTGAGGGGTAAAGAAAGGATCACAATTTAATAATTACATGGAATACTCTACTCCAAAATCTGGAGGAAAGGATTTGTTGGAAATAAAAAGGTGATGTTTTAGGGGGTTGTGATACTCATGTTTACCTCCAAAACGTCTTCCCCCTTCTTTAAAGAAAACTCCTGAACAGAATACAGAGAGAAAACCCCTCACTCTTTTGATCTACTCTTCTACTACACCTCATCCATAAGAGTAGTATTTCCTGTCAATTAAAGAACACTTTCAAATGGCCCTAAGGATAGTTCTGTGAGGTTGGCTCCTGTATTCTGGCCCTGCTTGATAAAATTCAGCTGTAAGTGAAGTGGGATAAGCGATCATATACTTCTATTTAAATATTTAATGACAAAGCTGCTTGATCCATGCTTTTCAGCTCGACATCATTATAATATAATTTTTATGTGTTGTCATTCCATTATGATGCCAATACAGTTGATAAAGTTAAATCTACAACCTGATGCAAAAGGTTCATTTGTAGAAGTTTTAGAAAGGTACGTCAATTTGGGGCCTATCAACGACTTTTGTGTGGTTGACCTTGAGAGGCAAGGGCAGGGTCAAGTTGTTACTTGCTCTGGAGCTAACAAAGATGGTTCTCTTTGCATTGTTCGAAATGGAATAGGAATTAATGAACAGGTTTGTTTCGTGTTTTGTGGGATTTGTATATGCTTAATCGAGTTTACCTTTTTACACTCACGTAACTCACATGTTGTTGCATTTATACAAGTTAGGCATCCGTAGAACTTCAAGGTATCAATGGAATGTGGTCATTGAGATCCTCTACAGATGATCCATTTGACACCTTTCTGGTTGTTAGTTTTACCAGTGGGACACGAATTTCAGCAATGAATCTGAAGGATGTGTTGGAAGAAACAGAGATTGAGGGATTTAATTCTCAAGTGCAGACTTTGTTCTGCCATGATGCTGTTTACAATCAACTTGTACAGGTAAGGGTTTTTGCCATAAATTGGCAGCACTGAGCAATGAACATGAGCATATTGTAGGTGAAGTTTATTTTTCTAATGTTGCTCTTTTCATTTAATCTAATATTAGTTTATATGATTTGCCCTGTTCATTGTAAGGGCAAGCAATATGTTTATGACAAATGCATATTGTACGTACTTCATGACGGCTGATGAGGATCATTGCAGGTCACTTCAAGCTCTGTAAGGCTTGTGAGTTCAACATCTAGGGAGCTAAGGCATGAATGGAATGCTCCATCTGGGTACTCAGTCAATGTTGCCACTGCCAATGCTACCCAGGTACTATTTTCCAATCTCTATTAAAATGTTGTGACAGGGTTTTAGTTTGGATGTAGGTGACAAAACCATTTTCTTTTCTAATGTAATGATTAAGAATTTTTTTTTTTTTTTTTAAGATACTTTTTGCAATGGATTTTTTAGGCTTGATGTAAATCTCTTTATTTTGCAGGTTCTACTAGCAACAGGGGTTGGCCATTTGGTTTATTTGGAAATTGGTGATGGCAAATTGACACAAGTAAAACATGCACAGTTGGAGTATGATATCTCATGTCTTGACATTAACCCTATTGGTGAGAACTCTAACTACAGTCAGCTGGCTGCTGTTGGTATGTGGACAGATATAAGTGTGAGGATATTTTTACTCCCTGACCTGAATCTCATTACAAAGGAGCAATTGGGAGGAGACATTATTCCTCGTTCTGTTCTACTTTGCTCCTTTGAAGGGGTAGGAGTTTATTTGATATTTCTTCTGCTCTAATTTATCTTGCTGATATATTTTGCTTCTCTTTTGAAGTGTGATATTGCTAAGTATTGTAATGTTGGCCTAACTGCAAAGGAATGCATTGATTATTCATCTCAAACTGATCTAGCGAGAGCACCGTGGTTAAGACCATGTTGGCCATGTAGAGCTGTGATATTTGGCATTTATCTTTCTGTATTCTTGATGCCATCATGGCAGACATTGTAGTTTACTATTTCCTCATACCCATTTCTAAAAGTCTGTATGTTTGTCCCTTTTGCAGATCTCTTACTTGATGTGTGCCCTTGGAGATGGTCATCTCCTAAATTTTCAATTGAACTTAAGCAATGGTGAGTTAACAGATAGGAAAAAGGTTTCTCTTGGGACCCAACCCATAACGCTTCATACTTTCTCCTCCAAGAATACCACCTATGTATTTGCTGCATCAGATAGGCCAACTGTAATATATAGTAGTAACAAGAAACTACTCTACGGCAATGTCATTCTGAAGGAAGTCATTCATATGTGCCCTTTTAACCCTGCTGCTTTTCCAGACAGGTATGCTTCCCTATTCTTTTTCTTAGAACTATATTTTAATTTGGAAGGAAAATATTTCTCACTCTTTCTATTGGTTCATATGAAGTTATGTATTTCCTAGACCAAGTTCTTATAACCCATAATTCACAAGTTCTAAACTTGCATGCAAAATTATGTTTTGCTTCAGTGCTTAGTTCAGAATCAAACAGCCTAAAATTATTGCATTAATCTGGAATTTGAACAGAGGTGACTAAGTTACATTTTTTATCATTTCTCATAATTGCTCTCAGTTATGAGTTAAACTTGTCCGTGAATCATTTGTGTAGTGTTCTTATTCATAAATCATATGTAATATTATGTTTCTGCAATTCATTAACATATTAATGGTAGCTCCCATCTGAATGAACCTGCTTGTATTAGATTCCATTGGATGAGATCAACTTCTGTAGTATTGGTGCTCTAAGGACCAGATATCAGCATTAATTTGTTAGGAGGTTTCACGCTGGCAAATTAGGTTTTGCTGTTTAGTGGCCTTTCTTAAAAACAAACTTGGGTTAAGAGTGCTTATGCCTGTTTTCATTCACCAGCTTCGCAATTGCAAAAGAAGGCGAACTTACTATTGGCTCTATTGATGATACTCAGAAGCTTCATATCCGCTCTATCCCCCTTGGGGAGCAAGCACGTTGCATCTGCCATCAAGAACAGTCTCGGACCTTTGCTATATGTAGTGTGAAAAACCAGTCTAGCGCTGACGAATCTGAAATGCATTTTATCCGCCTGTTAGATGATCAAACATTTGAGTTTATCTCCACTTACCGTCTGGATACTTTTGAGTATGGTTGCTCCATACTTAGCTGTTCATTCTCAGATGATCTTAATGTATACTACTGTGTGGGGACTGCATATGTTCTGCCAGAAGAAAATGAGCCAACTAGGGTGCCATTTCCTTCTTGTTTTCTACTCTTTTTTGTATTGGTATTTAAATTCAAAGTTTCCATGTGAATTAGGTTTTTTTTTTTAATTTCCAAATTTTCACTTTCTTTGCAGGGCCGTATATTGGTTTTTGTTGTTGAAGATGGGAAGTTACAGCTTATTGCCCAAAAGGAAACTATGGGGGCAGTTTACTCTCTAAACGCTTTCAATGGCAAACTACTGGCTGCTATTAATCAAAAAATTGAGCTATACAAGTGGACGCTTCGGGAGGATGGCACCCGGGAATTGCAATTTGAATGTGGACATCGTGGCCACATACTTGCCCTTTATGTAAAAACTCGTGGAGATTTCATTGTTGTTGGCGATTTGATGAAATCAATTTCCTTGTTAATCTACGAGGTAAGTATTTTGACCCTGGAAACACCCTGCTAAGCTTCACTTGCATTCTTCAATCTTGTCATATTCTTTCTCTTTGTGGGCATTTCTTGGCATCATTGCTAGTGATTTAGATTCCGAACTGGACATGTTCTCTATGTAGCTACTTCTGTTCTTACTGATTGGTGCACGTTTCCCTCTTTGATCTCAGCACAAGGAAGGTGCAATTGAGGAACTAGCTCGTGACCATAATGCAAACTGGATGTCAGCTGTTGAGATTCTTGATGATGACATCTATCTTGGAGCTGAAAACAACTTCAACCTGTTAACAGTTCGGAAGAATAGTGAAGGTGCCACTGATGAGGAAAGGGGCCGTCTTGAGGTGGTTGGTGAATACCACCTTGGGGAATTTGTCAATCGGTTCTGTCATGGTTCCCTTGTTATGCGATTGCCAGATTCTGATGTGGGCCAGATTCCAACCATTATTTTTGGCACCGTGAATGGTGTTATTGGTGTCATTGCTTCACTTCCTAATGAGCAGTATGCCTTTTTGGAGAAGCTCCAATCGAACCTGAGAAAGGTAATAAAGGGAGTTGGAGGGTTGAGCCATGAACAATGGAGATCATTCAACAATGAGAAGAAAACTGCAGAAGCCAAAAACTTTTTGGACGGTGATTTGATTGAATCATTCCTTGATTTGAGCCGTGGTAAGATGGAGGATATATCCAAGGCAATGGGTGTTTCAGTGGAAGAGCTTTCGAAGAGAGTCGAGGAACTGACGAGGTTGCATTGATATATCTTTGATGTTTACCTTTGCTGTTCCATTTAATTTTTTATTCTTTGTTTGGCCTTATTTTGTAACTTTAGAGACCGTTGTTATTGGAATGAAGCGCATGCGTAGAAGATTTGCATTCTCTGTGAGAACTGAGATGCATATGTATTATAGTTTTATACTCGTGTTCATATGACATTTCATTTTCCCTTGATGTCTGCTCCATAGCTATTGATTTCTGAGATTTGGGATTTCTTTCGTTGGAACTGTTCATCGAGAACCATTTTGAACAGAGAAAACTGCAATTCTAAGGTCCAAATCATCTCCTTTCCCGTGTTTTTGCTCCAATTCCTCGCAGGTGAACGGTAGAGGCAGTGTTAATGCAACCCAAGGATTGAAATCCAACACCTTGACATGCTCATCCTTTGTAACATAAACATCAAATGCTTAATCTTCTGATTTAAATTTGAGCCTCACATTGTCGTCAAAGAATTCTTCAATCAACATTCGAAGATAATTTTTCTTCCCAAAAAGAACAATATAAAATGCAGTGACCTCCAGCTGTGAAATTCAACAAGCTGCTAGCCCCCTACGAAGCAACGAAATTCCATTTCTGGTCGTAAACATGGGTACCATTTAGAAAGGGCAACGAAGAAATTTTGGGGTCTTGACAAGGTTTTGTCACTGCATGATCGTAGATCAAGAAGTCAGATGACCGAAGCAAGAGAGCAATCGCCATGAATGTAGTGCTACGGAGAGTCCCAGATATGCTTATCCATGCAGAGTCCTTTGGTGCACTCCAATTCTACTTAGGAAAGACTGCACCCCCAAGGGTTTCAACTGACTCCTTAATCTTCAACTCAAGTTCTGGGAAAGAAGGGTGCACTGAAGGTTCTGCTTCATCTCCAGATCCTTCAGGCACTTGATAATCTTCTTGCTCTTCAGGATTATGAATTCTATTCGGTAAGGCATCCTCGTTTGAGATCAAAACAGGAAGGAGAAAAGGTCCTGAATCATCAAGCAGGCACTGGACAAAAGATTCAGGAAGTTTATGAATGAGGGTCTTAATTGATTCTGATTTAAATTTCGGATGCCATTCTTGAATCTGGCATCGGTTTACTTCTTCTTCCTTCATAGCTGCAATGATAACGAGTAGCTGAAGATTTTTTCGGCCTCCCTATCTGGTATCAAAACATGAGCAAATTCAGCATCAATATCAACCAATTTATAGACTATTTCCCTATAACAACATTCTCAAACAACAGAAGAAGAGTCACAAACGAGGAAACCATGTCATCAACGAAGGGTTTTACAATCTATAATGAACTGATAAGTACGTAATTGCTAATTCATGAAATCACAAAATAGTAATAAAAAGGGCCTCTAGAACCACCAACTGAACAACGGTGGAAGAAGGAGAAGGTGAAAAGTGATTGGGCTTTTTACAATTCCGATCAATTGGGTCCTGTTTAACTAAGCAGAATTCAACACTCCTGGGCAATCGAATCCAAATAAACTAAACAGGCTGAGCTGAGCCCATGTATTTGGGCTCAGTAAGGCCATAAATTCTGATTATGTGCAAAAATGCATCATTCTTTTCTTCCCAGTTCTCACCCAATGAAATGAGAATTTGTCCTTGCCTCTTTCTTTCTTTAAATTTTTAGATATGTTTTGAGACTCTCAGAGGCAAAAAAGAGATTTGAATTTCATCTTTCACATCTTGGCTTGTTCAAATACAAAACTATCAAGGTTTCCCCATGTAAATATTTAGAAAAAACATGTGAATTTGACTAGATATTTGACAGTTTAATTAAATGAGAATGGTCGGTCCGTCAGTTTTGTAACTTTGGTATTTACCTTTGTGGCAGATGTGTTGTTTTCTCTATTGTTTTGGTCTCCTGAAAAAGGAAAAGTTCCTTCAGTCATTTACTAAACCTATCCAAAAGATGGCCAAGCAAACCCATGATTTTGGATTTTCTTGTCATTCTATCAAGAATTCAACATCAATGGGTGATTGATATATAATACCTTTTGAAATGCAAGCATAGCCATATAAACAAATAAACATTTAAACATGTAGGACTTGTATGGCAAAAATTCAGGCTTGGTAATTGTGAGGACTTGTGTGGGAGAGTTTTGGTGAATATAATAAACAAACGACTAGTAGCTAGAAAATCTTTTGATTCACAACACGACGAGGGACAAACGTTGTTATCAAGATTATGCCCTACCAGTACATAAATAAACAAAAAAAAAAAGAACAGAATAATAGACAAAAATCTCTGTAGCTAGTCTTGTCTCTTAGTAGTAATGATCAGAGGAGCAGAGAAAGATGCCCTTTACTCTTGGAATTTCCTAAAACAAATCACCCTTACTATTCACTACTAACTGCTCACTACTATTATCTGCATTGCCAAGTTTTCAGGTCCTTTATTATTGTTATTATATAATAATCTTCTATTTATTGTGCTTAGGGAAATGTTAGAAGTACTTTTCTTCAATGTTGAATCCATGTGCTTGGAGAGGCACAAACATAGAGATTGGTTCTTTGTTATTGATGTAACATGAAAGACAAACTGAATCTCACTGCCCACAAGCTCATATATTCATGGAGCTTTCAATCACTCTTTTCGAAATTGGACATGGAGGAGCTAGGATGGCATGGGAGGCTTTCTTGGTGGTGACATTTGGAAGTACCAATTATCTCTTTCTCTCCTTTCATTTCATGCTTATATATTCTCGATCGCTTCTCTATTGCTCCATAATTAAAGTTTCATTGCTTCCAGGACCTCAATGGCAAATTAACAATGAGTTCGTTTGAAAACAGGACCAATCCCCCCCTTCACTTTCACACTTTCATTACCATTTAAACCAATAGGTTGATTAATTCTGAATATTTATTACTTCATCCACGATCCAACTCTAAGTTTTTGAGAAGAGATTTATTGTATTTGTTAATTATGAACCAATTCATCTCGTCGTCTGTCATCTCAGTCGAACAGAAAAAGTTAATGATATAATGATTCATGGCAATAGGGTTGCCCATTAACTTATTTTAAGTGGAAAATAAGTTAGAAAGCAACTGAGCTTGATTAAACGGGGTTGAATATGACCGATTCCTGCTATTCAATAGTCAGACCAAACGTTCCATTCTTAACTCACATGATTCAATTCTAATTCTGGCTTCATACTTTTTTTACAAAGTTGTCTTTAATTCCAATTTCCCTCAAAATACAAAAAAAAAAAAAAAACCCAAAATATAAAATTATTTTAGTTGATTTTTACTTAAAATCACTTAATTTTATTGATAATTATTTTTAGAATTTTCCTTTTTTTACATGGTCATACAGATATCAAATCCAACTCGTTCACTAATATAAAATTATTTTAGTTGATTTTTACTTAAAATCACTTAATTTTATTGATAATTATTTCTGAATTTTTCTTTTTTTTACATACTCATACAAATATCAAATCACTAATTTATTAACAAATCTGAAGATTTATATATTTATATAACATAAAATAATAAAATTTATTTATTTTATATTTTATATAAAAATTACGTATTATAATTCATATTAAAATAAAATATAAATTATATATTTTTAATTTTATTAAATTTAAATATAATTATTGTTAATATTTTAAATTTTATTTTTTTATATTTTTTATTTGTATCATATTTTATGTGATATTATTATATTATATTTTAAATTATTAAATTTATTTATTAATATAAAACCGTAATAAAACAATTAAAATTTGATTTGAAAAGGTCAAATTTATATTAAGCAGTCTTTTTATACTCTCTTTTCGGTTTTTTTTTTTTTGTCTGCTTTACGGAAAAGGCGGCTTTCAACTCTGTTTCTTTCCTTTTTTTCATTTTTTTTCTCATTCAAATTGACAGGCAGGTTAGGTAGCCTCCCCATTATCAAAATTATGGGATTTTCATTTTTACTGTCCTAAAATATTATAATACTTTTTAAAAACCTTTTAGAAAAGGTCAAAGATGTAAAATTATCAAAAAAAAAAAGGAATTTCCTCATAAAATATACAACTGGAAACCAATGATTATTAGTCACCAATAAAGCTGAAAAAGCAACTTTACTTGAAACCATGCCTTTTAGACTTGGACGAGACTCCAACTGAACCCCACATTATGAAAAGACAAAAATATCCTTCCCCCTCCCCATTCACATGATACAAACGAAGACAAATAAATAATAAAATGTCCCTTGTCCTCGATCGTCCAAACTCCAAAGTTGTGGACTTTGTAGTTAAAAATAAATAATTGCCTAAATAATTGCGCAAAATTTTCCGTTGCCTTCCGTTTTTTTATGTGCTAAAATAAAATTCGTAAGCGGTGACGCAGATTTTCTCGTCGCCAGACACTCATTTTCCCTTTAATATTTTCATAAAAAAGAATCGAAAACACCATATATATGTTAGCGAATCGAATTCTCGTCTCAACTGCAACTCTGAAAAAGAGAGCCAACAAGGAAAAAAGGGTAAGAGCAAGAGAATCTGTCCGTAAAACTTGTAAGCTTTTTTTTTTTGTTTGGTTGAAAAACGAAAATGATTTTTTGTTCACTATAGAATACTACCAGACATTGATGCCTTTTTTGTTCTGTCTCTCTTTTTTATCTAACAAAGTTGCGTTCTTTTTAACTGAAACCTTGAATTACAGGTATCTTTTTCACTCTTCTTCAATGGGTTTCTTCAATTTTTTATTTTTTTTGATAAAATTGGTTTGGGTACTTTTTATTATTTTATTTCAAGTTATTTTGTGTGCTTTCTGGCCACGTTTTTTACAGCTTTGCGTTTTCTCCGATCTACTTTTTTTTAGTCTTTTTATCGATAGAAACGAAGAAGATTTGTTTCTCTTTGTTGTTGGGCACATGTTGTTTGGCTACCGAGAAAACATGGTAAAAAGAAAAAGACTTTAATATTTGAATGTCAACCCCATTGAAGTTTAACAAAGAGCAAACAAAAAGGAAGCGCAATAGTCTTTACGCTTTATATTTTGGTTCTGTTTATTAATTTAAGGCTAAATTTACTTTAAATTTATTGCAGGCAAAGCGATGAATAATATATAAGAGGGTGGGGGATTTTGTACTTTTAAGTGAAGAGAATTTTGTGAAGCAGCAACAAGAAAATAATGGCTTTTGAGCCATTGGTTTGGCTCTGTAGACCAGTGGCTGATGGGGTGTGGAAAAGGGCAGTGTCTAATGCCTTTGGTGCATACACACCCTGTGCAACTGATTCTCTGGTCATCACCATATCTCATCTGGTGTTATTGGGTCTTTGTGTTTATCGGATATGGCTGATCAAGAAAGATTTCAAAGCTCAGCGGTTCTGTCTGAGGTCCAAACATTATAACCGTATGCTGGGTCTGTTGGCTGCTTATGCTACTGCTGAGCCTTTGTTCAGGTTGATCGTGGGGATTTCAATTCTAAATTTGGATGGACAGCCTGGTCTTGCTCCGTTTGAGGTAGGATTTTCAACCTTATGTTGCCTAATAATTTATTTATTTGTTTTTGCACGCTTTGATGATATTGTGGATGTGTCTATATTTTGTTGTACATTATCCTTTGGATGAGTAGTTTGAATTTGATATGAATTAGCTTCAACTTTTATGTGAAATTGGGTTATATTTTTGTGTAAAATGCTTTCATTCCTATTGGAGGAAGAAATAAAATGACAACCATTGAGCTGCATTTGATGAGCCTGCAATCTTTCTTCCCATAAGATAGGGAGGAAATTCCACGAAGTAGGGTGGCAAAGATGCTTTAATCTATTCTGTATGACCTTACTGGAACTAGTATTAAACACAATGATAGCAGTGGATTGTAGTTTGTTGCATAGTTTCTTCCACAGCTGGCTGCTCTATCTCACAATCAGTTTTCCTGGTTGGAGATGCATTCAGTAATTGAAGTCTTATGATGGATTAAGATGTTTTCTGTATTTGAATGCTACTATATGGCTTGTGGCAACTGGCATTGTTATTTTTTATGTTATATATGTACATTCTGGAAGAAGGATGTCCTCTGTTCTGAATTGTTTCATTGACTATTTCGTGAATCTCTCTAGATTCTAGTGCTATTCTTTGTTCTTCTTGGGAATAGCCCTCTTCAGTTTGTTATTCAGGAATATTACTGCTCTTGATGGAAGTATATTATCTCTATAGGATTGAGGAGTCTGGGATGGAAAATTCATTGTTAACAGTGATTGTATAGATTCCAGGATTCTTAACTCTTAAGAGCATGATTGTCTTCATTCTAAGGTGAAGAAGTTATTTTGGAGGACTTGATTTTTATTGTTAAACCTTTTTAATTAAACCATGACATTATTTCTTCTGGGTCTCACTCTGTCTGAATCACGATCAGTGTAAGATGGCTTGGGTAGTTTATATGTTATGATATTTAGTATAGTTCTGTAGGCTAATGGAAATCATATCTGAAGCTTTTTATTTTCATTCGTTCTGCAGATTGTTTCTTTGATTGTGGAAGCTCTCACATGGTGCTCTATTTTGGTTATGACTGGTGTGGAAACTAAAGTCTATATTCGTGAATTTCGATGGTTTGTCAGATTTGGCCTCATTTATACTTTGATAGGGGATGCGGTGATGCTCAATCTCATTCTCTCAGTAAGGGAGTTTTACAATAGGTATGTTTATTTTGATTGCTTAATCTTGCTTTGTGTTGGACTAAAATGATCTCATTATGTCTTGAAACTCTTCTTCTTCCTCTTTCACTCAACTAGTGTGTTGAAATTTGCATATCTGATCAATAAATAAGGTTTGCCAAGACTCACATTTGTGTTATACTTGTGCAGCTCTGTCCTGTATCTCTACTTGAGTGAGGTCCTAGTTCAGGTGTGTTATCTTACATTTCTTTTCTATCCTCAAAAGGCTATTGTTAGGGACTGTGATGAGTTTGCCTCAAAGGACTGAGGACAATAATGACTTGGCTGGTGATGCAGTTATTGCATTGCATCAATTTAATTATTTGTTTCCCCTTCTGATTACACTCTTAAAGATAGGCTGATGTTCTGGTTTAGGCTTTGTTTGGGATACTCTTGCTGGTGTATGTTCCTGATTTGGATCCTTATCCTGGTTATACCCAAATGCGGACTGAATTTGTGGATGATGCTGAATATGAAGAACTTCCTGGAGGAGAGCAAATATGTCCTGAGAGGCATGTTAATATCTTTTCCAGTATGTATATCTTCTGTGCTTATCTTTGATGCCAATTAGAGCCCTGAATTAACATTTTATGTTGATTAAGATATAGATCCTTATTCTTAAAAATGAGAATGTTGTATATTGTATGCTGCCTTGGTTAGTTTATACATGTCAGTTGAGCCAGCATCGCACACTTATGATGTGTAATTGTAGCTTTTGATTTATAATGACATCACTTGTTTAAATGAAATGGGAATTCTATGTGCTCTTTGATTTCTAACTATGAAATTGCTGTTACGCAAAAATGGATATAAGGATGATCATTTTTGCAATCCTTTCCCATTTCTTTCCTTCTTAGCCCTAATCATGTCATGGTGCAAATGATACCCATAGGTCACTCTTGAGGATCAATGAATAAAATTTGTACTTGTGATTTGTTTCTGATTCTCTTTTGTTCATTTCCCGTTTACTAGAAATATTTTTTTCGTGGATGAGTCCCCTCATGAAGCAAGGCTATAAAAGACCTATCACGGACAAGGATGTCTGGAAGTTAGATACTTGGGATCGGACTGAAACATTAAACAAGAAGTATGTGCTGGCTTTCTAATTATATTTGGATTCTTGAATATTTTATGCATTGCAATGATGTATGATATCTGTTTCTGACTTTGTAGTTTTCAGAAATGTTGGGCTGAGGAATCACGAAGGCCCAAACCATGGCTTTTAAGAGCATTGAATAGTAGCCTTGGGGGAAGGTAGTGAAATATTGCCTTAATTATGTCTCTTTTCATATTTAGTTATGTGACATAAGTTAGTACATGCCATTCTTTTCTATAGTATTGCATTAGCTATTTTGAAGAGAAAAATAAAACAAGCAATTAAATAAATAGCAGTGAAAATGTTAGTATATATTATTTAAAGAAAAAATGAAAATTCAAAGGTACTTCAATTTTGAGCTGTAGTCCTTTAGCATGTATATGCATGAGAATGATATTCATCTAGTGAAATAGTTAATACTATATTATTTTTTGGTGAAAAGTTTGTAACTACATCTTTATCTAATTCTCCCCCCCCCCCCTTTTTTTTTTAGGTTTTGGTGGGGAGGCTTTTGGAAGGTAATGAACCCATCTTAAAAGGTTGCATTCATTATTTGGAAAACTTATTTGGTTCTCAGAGAAGCATGGCGTTATAACATCTTTAATGTTATTGCAAATTGTTTGCCAACATCTGTTTCTGGATATTTCCGGATTATTTGTTGTTTTCTAAAGCCCTTATATTCATGGCACTTTTACTATAAGTTATAAAATTTTCTGAAGAATTTTGGATGAGCCCAATCCATGTTTCATGTTTGTCTTGAAAGAGTTGGCTTGATCCTTCAAGCTTTTTCTGCATGTACATGAACATCAGAAAAGGGGCTTGTCTATTTTCAAGTCCTCATCATTTTGTTTCATAGCATCCTTAAATATAAGCCCAAATGTTTTACCTTAGGATAATGTGAAAGAATCTGTTCGAATCTTCCTCATTTCACATTTTCCACTATTTGACCATGAGGCTTGGCCCAATAGTCATCTACTCCACTGTAAGTTGGGGTAGTAGCCTGTAGGCTGTGTAACCAAAGTCCTGCCTATCAGAGGGTTTATCCCTCCAAAGAAATTGCATAAGAAAATAATGGCCTTCCATTGTAGAACTTTTGATGGCTTTGGAAGTTTGTTTTTCTATATTTTAGAAATGTCATTAAAAAAAAAAAATCTTAATTTTCTAATGGCATGAGAAGTTTCTCAATTGACTATTGCTATATTGTGTTTTGTGCGATTGACTTATTCCTAATATTTTCTCTATTAAACTTGCTGCTTTGTTCATTAAATCTGTAGATTGGCAACGATCTTTCTCAATTTGTGGGGCCACTTATATTGAACCGCCTGTTACAGGTTTGCTTCTTGTGTCTATGCTTTCTTCTGTATGTGTGTGTGATCTAGTTCTTTTAGTGTACGGAATTGCTGTAGCTCACCAAAAAACTAAGCCTGTTTCATTCCTTTAATGAGTGAAAGTGCTCCTTAACCTCTAATGCCAAAAGTAGAAAAAAAATTGTGTTTAGAAGTCCTTTGTTCATTTTGCATATCCCTATTGTAGATTTACACTTCATGATTGTAATATTCCCTTATGTCTTTAGTGGGCATTCTGATTTGCTCTTCTAAATTTGGTAGTATTTTTATACTTATATTATGTTCGTAATGGTAATATTCTTTCTTGACTCATTCTAAGTTTGTTAAAAATTTGAGTAAATTATGATGGAGAGCCCATGTTATCGGTGTTAACTAGAAAATCCATCACTAAAAGATCTATGGGTTTCCCTTGCTATTAGCCAACTAACACAATCTAAAGCACATATCTGTAGTTGACTCGTTATCAAGTTTAGATATTGAAACTCTGCACATTGGTCCTGAATCTTTGTAGTTATCTAGTTTTTTATGTCTTTTTTCTTTATTACCAAGTGTTTTACTTGTATGTTTAATGAACTTCCTCCAGTCCATGCAAGAAGGTGATCCGGCTTGGATTGGTTACATCTATGCCTTCTCAATTTTTGTTGGAGTGGTATGACATTAATCCTTTGTTTACATGAGAGGTTCTAGTTTTCTTTCTTAATGAGAATGTACATTTAATTTTATTGGTTGAAACTTGTTCCAGGCCCTTGGGGTGTTATGTGAAGCTCAATATTTTCAGAATGTCATGCGTGTTGGATTTCGGTTGAGATCTACTTTGGTAAATTTGTCTTTATCTTGGAAACAATTTATTTCATTCAGTTTTGCTTGTCTTTTGGAGTTTGAACGAGCTTATTTATTTCTTTTCCTTTTGTTTCTTCATATGTGGGAGATGTTGTTGAAGGGGCTGGCTGAGAGCCTTTTGTCTCGTTGATAATGACCTTACATTCTCAGTACTTTTGATTCTTTCATTATTTATGGCTTGGTTCTACCTTTCTACATTTGAAATTTGTCTTTTTTGGAAGAATTGTTTGGTGGGTCTAGCTTAGCTAATTTATTATTAGGCCGGTGAAATTATATGCTTCTTGTTTGCATTCACATTGGTCGCTCCTGTTGCCAGAATTTTGCTTTTTGTTTTGCCATTGAAGAATTTAGGTTGTTCTTGAGAGGCCCCATCCTGGTTTCTCTATGACTTAAATTATTGTTAGCAGCATAAATCTTATTTGATACCTTTGAATAATGTATCAGTTGTTAATTTTTTATAATTGAATGTTGTTAGACTATTGCAATTGGTTTTATGCACCTATTGCATTTTGTTTCATAATTCTGAATGCACTTTAAGTTATTGATTAGTTAGCATCACTAGTTATAGATATTATGACTTAAATTATTTTTACAAGTGTAAATATTATTGAGGCCATTGAACTGCATGTTACTTTGGTGTAATTGTAGGTTGTGAGCACTACTAGTTCTTGCTTGATTCAACTATCATTTTGTTTCATAATGTGTTAGATGACTCATCTGTATAAGAGCTTTGTATGGAAATTGCGTTCTGTTTGTTGTAGAAATGTGACTCTCGCTTTGCTTCACCAATTATATTTTCCTGAAGATACTCCCATCTTCTGTAGATTGCTGCTGTGTTTCGCAAATCTCTTAGGCTTACGCATGAGGGGCGCAAGAAGTTTTCTTCTGGGAAAATAACCAACTTGATGACAACCGATGCTGAAGCTCTTCAGGCATGATCTTTTATTACCTTAAATTTTTTTTTATGGCTGATATTGCTGAAACTATGATGTGGAATGGGATTCTGTGCAGTCTACTGTTTCTTTTAAGCATGTACTCTGCTAGCTGTTAGAAATGCACTTCCCTGTTTTTTTTTTTGGTTTTTCTCCTCTCCTCTTAACCTTAATAATGTCCTGAAGCTGGTAGTTAATGTTAAAAGTGATTAATCTTCAAAGCATGTAGTATACTAGATTCCTTGTTTTAAGTTTATATTCCTTGACATTGGATCTTTCCTTTTGCAAATCGACAATGAGTTTCCTTTTACTTATCAGGGAAACAACGCTAAACTCTGGTTGTGAAAACAAATCAGTGCATTTATAATTTTTTGTCAGCTCTTTCTAATGAATTATTTATCCTTTTCCTTTTGCAGCAAATATGTCAATCACTTCACACTTTGTGGTCAGCTCCATTTCGTATTATTTTTGCAATGGTCCTTCTTTATCAGCAGTTGGGTGTTGCTTCACTTCTTGGTGCATTAATGTTAGTCCTTATGTTCCCTGTGCAAGTATGTGATTTTCCTCTCCTACTTTCTTATCTTCTTTCTTTAAGATAAATTAATAATTTCGTAGTGAATGTTACACTTTTTATTCCTTGAACTAAGAGGGTTATATTATGTTAAACTTAGAATGCACTACTTAGTTGTCCTGCATTTTATTGGCCATGTTTTCTGTTCTATCTTACTTTTTTTTATCCTTTTGCAAACAGACAGTAGTTATAAGCAGAATGCAAAAATTGTCAAAGGAAGGTTTACAACGTACAGATAAGAGAATAGGCCTCATGAATGAAATATTGGCTGCAATGGACACTGTAAAGTATGATTTGTTTCTGGAAAACTGTTTTATTTTTCTTTCATGGTTTTTAGGTTTTTGAGTACAATATTAGGTTGGGTAGTTACTATTTGACTTTATACTGTAATACCTCAGATGTTATGCCTGGGAGAACAGTTTCCAGTCTAAAGTCCAAAGTGCCCGGAATGACGAGTTGTCATGGTTCCGCAAAGCATCCCTGCTTGGAGCGGTAGTCCCCTGATCTATGCTTCTAATTCGTTCTGTTTCTTTCTGTTTATGGAAGTCTTAATTTGACTATGATATAAATGTCAGCTCTAACTGTATTTGAAGCATTTAGAAGAAAAATGTTAGCCTCTTACTAATTCAATTACCATAGCATGCATCTCTGTTGTGTGCAACACAAAGTGCCCAGCTTAATTGTAACATCATTTACATGCTAATGGCTTGTTTTCATGCTATTGCTTTTACAAGTTGTTTAATAAAATATTTACTGATCAGAAGAAAAACAAATATAGAACCTTTTGGTTATTCAAGAGAGAGTTACAGGTTACAAACCAGATTTTCTTTGGTTCTAATATGTGAGTAGAGTTCTGCCTGATGAATGCTTTTGTTGGGTAATAAATTTGGCTAATTGTGGTCTAGTTGTGGATATTGGTATGGATGTAGGTGTTTCGCATAGGATCATTTCAGCAGCTCCTTTTCTAGTCGTGTTATTCTATCTCTTGTTTTGCAGTGTAATGGCTTTATACTGAATAGCATTCCAGTTGTGGTGACTGTGGTTTCATTTGGCTTGTTTACTTTGCTTGGAGGCGACTTGACACCTGCAAGGGCATTCACATCTCTTTCTCTCTTTGCGGTGCTTCGTTTCCCTTTATTCATGCTTCCCAATATTATTACTCAGGTAATCTTCTTTGCCTCTTTCAGGTATCTATGCTAGTCCACTTTGTGTGGAGGCGTTTTACTGGCATTTTGGTAATAGATAGGACATATTATTGTGTTTATCTGCCCTTTGAATGGCTTAATTTCTGTATCTGGATCTGTTATTTTACATGGGTGGTATATTTATATGGTACAAAGAAAGGGGGAATGTACTGAAACTAGTGTGTTTTTCTTGGTTTCTAATGCTGTGGTTTGACAGGTGGTAAATGCAAATGTATCACTAAAACGTCTGGAGGAGCTGTTCTTGACTGAAGACAGAGTTCTTCTGCCAAATCCTCCTCTTGATCCTGAACTACCAGCTATTGAAATAAAAGATGGTTCTTTTTCATGGGATTCAAAGGTCTAGTTTTAATTTTATCACTTTAAATTTTCTTTTTAGTATGTATTTTGCATGAATGTGTACAACATTTATGTTTAAGTTGATCTATAATTGATTCTTATTCTGTAATCTTAATATGATAATCATATTAAGCAATATAAATTCATGAACCTTAAATATGGTTGTTAAAAAGTACATCATTTATCTGTTGATATCATCCACTTAGTTGAAATGATACCTTGGTTCTTTTTGTACTATCCTAGAGAGGCCAAAGTTTTACACTGTTGGGTTGGGATGAAAGTTTTACTGTCTATTTTTTGTCCTTGATGACATTGTGAAGGATTAAGCGTGTTCTTTCATTTATTTTTTGCTTATAAAATTCTTTTTATTTTTGGTTTCAGGCAGAGAGGCCCACATTGTCTAATATTAATTTAGATATACCAGTTGGTAGCCTGGTTGCAGTAGTTGGTAGTACTGGCGAAGGAAAGACCTCGCTTGTATCTGCGATGCTTGGGGAGCTTCCTCCAATGTCTGATGCTAGTGTTGTTATCAGAGGAACAGTTGCTTATGTTCCTCAAGTTTCATGGATTTTCAATGCAACTGTAAGTTTAGCTCCTCTAGTCTATTTGTGTGCTTTTGCATGTTTCTACTTTCTGGCATGCTCTCTCACTTGTTTAGTTATTGGTAATCAGTCCTGATACTGTATTGTTGAATTTTTTGGAAATAAGCAATATGATTAAGCTGATTAAGATGGTTTGCCTAGTGACCTTATATTTAATAGCTTAACATGCCAGAAAGTCTATAGCGTCCAAATTTTAGAATTTTAATTGCTGTCATGTGAGTTGTTGATCTTTGGAGTGTATACTTGCAGGTATGCGATAACATATTGTTTGGATCTCCTTTTGAATCAGCAAGATATGAGAAGGCAATAGATGTTACTGCATTGCAACATGACCTTGAGCTACTGCCTGTAAGTGTTTCACAAAGTTGTAACATGATGTACTAAAAGGGCAGAAGTCTCTTATCTGTCCAACAGTTTTTGATCTCATAGTTTGTGTCTATCTTTATGTTAGGGTGGTGATCTTACTGAGATTGGTGAAAGAGGTGTTAATATTAGTGGTGGGCAGAAGCAAAGGGTTTCCATGGCTAGGGCTGTGTATTCCAATTCAGATGTGTACATTTTCGATGACCCCTTGAGTGCTCTGGATGCACATGTGGCTCGACAGGTAACTGGTTCAATGGAGCCTTTTGTTGGTTCTTTTTTGCTCCTTACTTTGCCCTTCTGTTTTTGCTGAGCAGAATTATGTTTTTCACCATGTAAAGAAAACCAGTCATTATTGATTTTACGCAGGATATTATTTAGTTATGATTTTTTGAAGGTTGCAAAGATCAGGATCTAGACCTTATTCCTAATATCAAGATGATGTTCAAATTGTGGCACCAAGTAGGACAAACTATACTATCCTATCAAATTAGGAAAAAATTCACGCATGTCGCATATATGCCAACATACTCTGATTGTCTATGTATATAATTTTCAAAACTTGATCTATAGAGTTAATGTGCATTACATATTTTTATCTATATATTTTTTAATTTTTAAATTTCATATCCCATCTATTATTCCTTTTAAAAAAAATTAATATTCCTCTTGTTACAGCCTTTATTTGTATTCAGAAATTTGATAATGTTAGTATGCTTTCTATTCTGATGTGGCATTGATCTTTTTTCTGCTACCAATTATGTTCAGGTTTTTGATAAATGCGTAAAGGGGGAATTGAGAGGCAAAACAAGAGTTCTTGTCACAAACCAGCTGCACTTCCTTTCACAAGTTGATAGAATTATCCTGGTTCACGAAGGAATGGTGAAAGAGGAAGGAACTTTTGAGGAGCTCTCTAATAATGGTGTGCTGTTCCAAAAGCTAATGGAGAATGCAGGAAAAATGGAAGAGTATGTGGAGGAAAATGAGAACAGCGACACAGTTGACCAGAATGCCTCTAAACCTTTTGTTAATGGGGTGGCAAATGACATGCCCAAAAGTGCAAGCCAAGCAAATAAAACAAAAGAAGGCAAATCTGTTCTTATTAAGCAGGAAGAACGGGAAACAGGAGTCGTTAGTTGGAAAGTTTTAAGGAGGTAGAATATGTTGATTTTCGATCCTCTTCTCCAATTGCATGTATATAATGCTAGTACCATATTTTAGTTCTGCCAAATTCTATGATAGCTAGCTCCTCAACTCTACCTAAGTTGACTGATAGATGTAGCTAATGTCAAAGGTATAGTGTTCTTTGAACTACAACTTTTCCAGTATCCAAGATGTAGACTTCCCTTAAACCTCTCAATCACTAATTTTTTACCCCTTCTTTTATGCTTGGAAGGAAGGTGACAACATATTCTTTTATTGATGGCTCTCATCTAAATGGACCCTAAATACAACTGCATTAAGGGATTCATCTGGTCTATCTCACTGAAGTACACTTAAAACAAAGAAAATTTTCCTTTCTTCTACTGATTGATTTGGTTCTCTGCTTTGTTAGTGAGGATTCACTGAGCGCATTTATGGTTTCCTTATGTTACTAAATGTTATTTAGGTAATTGACAAGCCATCCATCATATTTGATTAGGAAGGAAGGGAGGGATTTTAACAATCTCTGCTGTGATTTATGCTGGAATTCTTTTTCACTTTGTTCAATTTTTGTTAAAAGAAAAAAAAAAAAAGATCAATGAATTCAATATCTTTCTCTTTTCTTGCCAGGTACAAGAATGCATTGGGAGGTTTTTGGGTGGTAATGGTGCTCTTTTCATGTTACATCCTAACAGAAGTTTTACGAGTTTCAAGCAGCACATGGCTGAGTTCTTGGACAGATCAAAGTACTCTGAAGACACATGGACCTGGTTATTATAATTTGGTCTATTCACTTCTATCATTTGGTCAGGTATGAGATTGTTTGATGCTAATTCGCTTTAAGTTCAGCACATAAGTACCTCTTACTCATCTTGCAGAAATTTTATTTATTTACCTTAGAAGAGTAGTTTTATTCTCCAGAAGAGTTAGGAAGTTTTCCTTTCCTACTATTCCAAGAAATAATAGTATTTTTTTTTTTTTTGGTAAGAAAAATTAACACTACATTTTAGCGAATAGTTTTACTGGTTTCATTGCTCATTTTATGTTTGTTTTCTTCCCCACTTGGTTTCAGGTCTTGGTGACTTTGGTTAATTCATATTGGTTAATCATATCAAGTCTCTATGCAGCCAGAAGGTTGCATGATGCCATGCTTACTTCTATACTTAGAGCTCCAATGGTCTTCTTCCACACCAACCCACTTGGACGAATTATTAATAGGTTTGCAAAGGATTTAGGTGACATTGACCGAAACGTTGCACCATTTGTCAATATGTTCTTGGGACAAGTGTCGCAACTTCTTTCTACTTTTGTCTTGATAGGAATTGTGAGCACTATGTCTTTGTGGGCCATAATGCCACTTTTGGTTTTATTTTATGCCGCTTATTTATACTACCAGGTAAATGAACTTTGACCTCATCTTCTCTTTATTGATTTTCTTTTCTAACCTGAAAGCTATAAATTCTTTCTTGTAGAAAATGCCTGTCTTTTACCATTTCTGATTTTAAAATTTAGCATATGGATGTCTCTGCAACTGGATATTCTGTTTGTATGTTTCTCATGTCATCATTATTTTGTTTGATTCCACAGAGTACAGCGCGTGAAGTGAAGCGCTTAGATTCTATAACTAGATCACCCGTATATGCACAATTTGGAGAAGCATTGAATGGTCTTTCAACCATTCGTGCATATAAGGCTTATGATCGCATGGCTGACATAAATGGAAAATCCATGGATAATAATATCAGGTTCACTCTTGTGAACATGAGTTCAAACCGTTGGCTTGCAATCCGTTTGGAAACTTTGGGAGGGCTCATGATTTGGTTTACAGCAACCTTTGCTGTCATGCAGAATGGAAGGGCAGAGAACCAGCAGGCATATGCATCTACTATGGGTCTACTTCTTAGTTATGCTTTAAACATTACAAGTTTATTGACTGCTGTACTCAGGCTTGCTAGTTTGGCTGAAAATAGCTTAAATGCAGTGGAGCGTGTTGGCACATATATAGAGTTGCCTTCGGAAGCTCCACTTATTGTTGAGAGTAACAGGCCCCCTCCTGGTTGGCCTTCATCTGGATCCATAAAGTTTGAGGATGTTGTCCTTCGATACAGACCTGAACTTCCTCCAGTCCTGCATGGGTTGTCCTTTACAATTTCTCCTAGTGACAAAGTGGGCATAGTTGGAAGGACAGGGGCTGGAAAATCAAGCATGTTAAATGCTTTGTTTCGAATTGTAGAGCTGGAAAGAGGAAGGATCTTGATTGATGGTTGTGATGTTGCAAAGTTTGGACTGATGGACCTACGTAAAGTGCTTGGCATTATACCGCAATCACCAGTTCTTTTCTCTGGTATGCCCCCACCAACAATCTAGATTATAATTTTGACAATAGCTTAGTGTAAATTTTTATCTCTTTTACTAGCATTATAATAAATGGTCTTTCCCCCTAATATCTGTTAACTTCTAAAGTGGAGCTAATCGGACTGATATCATTTTTGTTGTCGTACTTTTCTTCTTTTACCGTAGTCCATCAGTTTGTAGCTTCTGTATCTTATGTCACCTTTCTTATTTTGTTCCAATTAAAATATATAATATTTATGACCATTTTGTTTTTATTTGGGCCAGGAACTGTGAGATTTAATCTTGATCCTTTCAATGAACACAATGATGCTGACCTTTGGGAGGCTTTAGAGAGAGCACACCTGAAAGATGTCATTCGGAGGAACTCTCTTGGTCTGGATGCTGAGGTACATATGAAAAAATTTCTAATGGAAATTTCTTTTGACAGTTTGCTAATAAATTTCTTTCTGTGTTGGGAAAAGAGAAATGAACAGTTGGTTATTTATTTTGAAGTGTCCATAGGTGCTGAAATCAGCATGCTTCCTTGTTGACGACTGTTAAACTCTTATCTTGTGTTTTGTCCAGGTTTCGGAGGCAGGGGAAAATTTTAGTGTTGGGCAAAGGCAATTGTTAAGCCTTGCTCGTGCATTATTGAGGAGATCAAAGATACTTGTACTTGATGAAGCAACTGCAGCTGTCGATGTCAGAACTGATGCTCTTATTCAGAAAACTATTCGGGAAGAATTCAAATCATGTACCATGCTTATCATTGCTCACCGTCTCAATACAATAATCGACTGTGATCGGATTCTTCTGCTTGATTCTGGCAGGGTATATACACAATTCTAGAGCTTGTTTAACTCACCTTGAAAGCTTTCTTAGCTATACAAAGTGTAATTTATTCATCATTAGTTTATTCTCTTTTCCCTGTTTGGCATTTGGCTGATGTATCAATGTTTATTTTCATGCCAGGTTTTGGAATATGATACGCCAGAGGAACTATTGTCAAATGAAGAAAGTGCTTTCTCCAAGATGGTTCAAAGTACTGGGGCTGCTAATGCTCAATACTTGCGCAGTTTAGCACTCGGAGGGGAAGGAGAGGACAGGTTGGGTAGAGAAGAGAATAGGCAGTTGGATAGACAGAGGAAATGGCTGGCATCTTCTCGTTGGGCTGCTGCTGCCCAGTTTGCACTTGCTGTTAGCCTCACTTCATCGCAGAACGACCTTACTCGCTTGGAAATCGAAGATGAAGGTAGTATCCTCAAGAAAACAAGGGATGCTGTGATAACTCTCCAGGGAGTTTTGGAAGGGAAGCATAATAAAACAATCGAAGAATCGCTGGGTCAGCACCAGATGTCTAAAGATGGATGGTGGTCTTCACTTTACAAAATGGTTGAAGGTACAAAACCAATATGCCATATATTGCTTTACATCTACCCTGTATCTGATCTAACCGAATCTTAAATGATTTTGGTTTGTTCCTTTAATCATCTTACAAATCTCTGTTTCTCTTCTTCCAGGTCTTGCTATAATGAGCAGATTGGCAAAGAGCAGGCTTCATCAATCCGATTATGGTTTCGAAGACAGATCAATCGACTGGGACCAAATCGAAATGTAGACTGCAATGTCTCCGTGTCTGGAACAATAAGTCTGATAGCCCTTCATATGACTGTCCATAATTGGATATTTTTGTAGAAAATTGTCCAAAGTTTCCAGCAAGGACGTTAACCATGGATCTTTGTTAGATAATCATACTTTTTTTTTTTTACTTTTTTTTAACCATGGACCTTCATACATGATTTTGCTTTTTTTTTTAAATAAGAAAAATATTATTATCATTTTATTCTATCTTGTGAGTTTTGGCCATGGGAATAATATGGAGACAATTGGCTTTTCATATTTGCGAGTGTTAAATATTAATTTATTGAAACTGTTTCTGAAAAAAAAAAAATCTAGTGTTTGAATTATTGGAGAATGAAAAGAGTTGAAAATTAAATGGACTTAAAAAATTTTTTGGGCTATTTGAGCTCAAGCGAGGAGAAACTTGTTTAATTTAAAGAAAATAAACATAACGATTATTTTTTTTCTTATGATAAAAGATTTATGGGCTGGATTAATTAGTATTTGTTAATCGCTCATTTCACCCAGTTATAATTCAAAATTTTTTTTGCCGCCAGTGTGACCATTGGTCCCTTCCCCTTTTAAAGGTCAACATGACCGTTAGTTCCTTCTGCATTTAAAGGTGGTGATGACGCGCGTGGCATGAGAAAAATCTTAACGCGCAAGGTACCGCCGTCTATCTATCTATAAATAGTTTTTAAAGACTGAAGAAAAAATATTGGTTCCTCGGTTATTTACTTATAACGTTTAATTTGGGGTTTATAAAAGGGTTAGAGTTAGGGTTTGAAGAAACAGGAAAAAGATTTAGGGTTTGTAAAAGCGTTACGGTTAGGGTTTGAAGAAAGAGGAAAAAAAGGTAAAGCAAGACGAGGCAAAAGAAGCCATGAAATTTTCAGTCTTTCTTAATTGGTAATCGTTTTTTTCTCTATTGATCTTCCACTTTATTTTTGTAGCGTTTTACAATTCTTTTTTAAATGGAAACTGTCTTTTACAATTTCCATTTTTTATTTTCAGTAAAGAAAGAGTCGCGAACACATATCTATGTTTTATTGGAGCATTAATTTTTTTTTTTTTACTGTCATTTTCATTTCGCTTATAATACATCTATATTTTGTTTTATTGGAGCATTATTTTCAGTAAAGAAAGCGTATGCCGTGACGCTTGCTAGCCTAAATGTATTTTTTTTTTTTTTGCCTTGTCTCATTCACAACATTTTTTTTCACCTTTTCCTAATGATCCTACCGTGTCATACTTTTTCACCGACTTTTTTTCAGACTATACATATACGTAAGTAACCATGCATCCAAAATGTAGCAACCCAGTGTTCTGCATCAGAATCTATCTTGGGTTCCTTGAATTTCTTCTCATAGTTTTACTACCTAAAGACTTTCGACTATGGCACCACTGTCCTGTCCCTATCCTACAGGTATCAATCTTAGTTCATCTCATTATTGTTCTGTTTGGTTGCAGGGAGATGAAACTTGAAAGACAAGTATGAGCTTTTGGATTTTATATTGCTTCAAAATCGAAGTTTAATGTTTTGCAGTTCCACTGAGACTTTTGCTTCATATACTTTTTTTTTTGTTCGAATGGGGACGATTGTTGAAACTTGAATCTTTAATCTCATTTTCATTTTATGGTTTACAGAGTTGGTTCTGTAACATCAGAGATTAAAATGGTTTTGTGTTCCTTTATTCCTGGAATTGGTTTTAGTTGCAAGTTAACCTCTTTTGGCTTTGTTAGATTCAAATCTTGGTTATAAATTTAACTTTTTGTCTGTATTATTTGTATGGAGATGTCCGTGATTATCATTTGCTGCAATTTTGTTTAATGTTGAAGCATGAATATGGGTTGTTCTCAATGCAGATAGGACATTGTGTTGAAGAGCAAAGATTGTGCTGTGTTTTAGTAAGTCATTAACTAGGTATAAAATTTCCTTTTACACATCTCTCTTGTGAAGGAGAAGATGAGTTCAGTAAATATCTAATCAATTTTGTGTCTATAAGGGCGGTGGCTAGTGATGGCATTTGAACCCTTCGTTTGGAATTGTCAACCAGTGGAAAATGCGGCTTGGACAAAAGTGGTTGATGGTGCTTGTGGTGCATACACACCTTGTGCTATCAATTCTGTGGTGATTTCCATTTCTCACTTGGTTCCTTTGGGCCTCTGCTGTTATCATATATGGTTGATTAAGAAGAATTCCAAAGTCCAGATGTTTACTTTGAGGTCAAAATGCTACAATTATATGCTTGGTTTGTTGGATGGTTATTCTACCATCGAGCCATTACTAAGGTTGTTGATGGATATTTTGATCTTTAATTTGAATGGAGAGACTGGTCTTGCTCACTATGAGGTAACTTTCTGTTACAACTAGTAGTTGACTCCCTTCTTATTCCTTGCCTCAGGAAAATTTTATAGGTACTGGTTTAAAATGAGGTTCTGCATTTTAAGTTAAAATATTGTGGAACTATTATGGCTATAAAAACAGACCACTTGTTTTGTTAGGCTGAATTTATTTGCTTGTTTCATCCATTTTACTTCCTTTGTCGGTTCCAGGTGATGGTTAGATTTTACCATAAGTTCTGGCAATTTCATTTTGTTATCAGCTGTTTGCTGCAACATAACAACTTGCTTAAACTTGTAGATGCTTTATAATTTACTTTCTTGCAGGCAACTTCTTTGATCATTGAGGCTACAGCTTGGTGCTCTGTGCTTATTATGATAGGACTGGAAGCAAAAAGTTACATCAGGGAGTTTCGGTGGTATGTGCGTTTTGGGGTATTTATGGTCGGGGATGCTGTGCTTCTCAATCTCATTCTACCAGTGAAGGATTTGTACAGTAGGTTAGATTCCTCCCATTCCTCAATTTAGTTCGTTTACCATAAGCCTCTTAAAAAATAAAATTCTATGAACATTTTTTTTTTGGGGGGGGGGGTTGGGGGGGAGTTAGTGTTGTAATATGAGCTAATTATTTATGATTTGTGATCCTTTTCTCATATACATGTTCTTTTATAAGCCTCACCTCATCCCATGAATATTATTGGATCATTTAGTAAATGTTTGTTTATAAATCTCTAAGCAAAAATATCTTACTGGTTTTGGAAGAGTCATATATTAGGGTGAAGCATAGTTATCCTTTTTTTTTCTTTCATTATCACACACCATTATTTGTAGAAGAGCCCACCATCAGCAGTAATGACTCTTTTAACTGCTAAAATTATGTAATAAAGAAATTTGACCATAGAAAACTATTTTGGATTAGATAGACACTTTCATACATTTGTGAACGATTGATTAGTTGGAGATGTGGACTTATATCCTTGAAGGGAAAAGACTTTTCTCAAGCTTTTTCATTCTTATTTTTTTTGCCCCCTGAGTTTATAGAATCTAGTCCATTTACATGGGTCAACAGTACAGTCACACTGACAAGTTTATTTGCTCATGCAGCTATGTGTTGTATTTGAGCATCAGCTTGGTTTTCTGTTAGGTTTGTTGTGTATATTTGCCTTTTATCGTACTCATTTTTCCTATATCTTTATAAAAGTAGTCTTTACCTGCTTTTATATTTTCCTTGGTGTCATATTGGCTGTCCTAATCTTATGTAGCTGCTTGAAATCTGGCTAAAAGTGTGTCATTAGCAAATTGTGTTGTACAAAAAAATTAACGAAAGTTATAAAGGGACATAACTCTCTCTCCTTTTCACAATCTTCCTACTACCCATGCCCTCTGGAAATATTAGCATCACCTCTTTTTCCAAATATTCATTACATTGGCCACTTACATATCTGCTTTTAGTTGACATGACTTAACATCATTTTAGGTTTACATGACTTAGCATCATTTTAGCCCACCTCCTCCCTTTTTTGGTTTAAAACTTAAAAGTTAGCATTCTTCTCACTTTCATTGATTGACAAAAATATGCTAGGTCTTGAAACCAAAGTGGAGAAAAAATTTAAGCCTGATTTAAGTACCATGACTAGTTTTTTGTCTAGAATGTTGCTAGACCATTGAGGCCATTATAATTTCTTGGAATTTGATGTAACTAAATTCAAGCTTCTGGTCAAATGTTAATACTTAATAGGACAGTCTAAAATTAAATCTTTTGGGACAGAAAAACCTGGACAGTTCTTTGACTTAGCTTGTTAATGCTTTTGTCTTCAAGTCATTTTAAGTCAGTTTCATTTATTTGTGCTTATTTTCTGATGTAGGTTTTATTTGGGATTCTTCTAGTTGTTTATGTTCGTAACCTCCATCCGTCTCCTGGGTATGTTTTGATACAAAATGAGTCTCTTGATGATGAAGAATATGAACCACTTCCTGAAGGAGAGCAAATATGTCCCGAAAGGCATGCCAGCATTATTTCAAGTAAGTACTCTGATTGATTGATTATGATACCACAAGTTTGAAAAGTTCAAATGGTTGCAGGTTGCTAGTTATTTTTAGAAAAGCAGCATTTTGATGTAACTATAACAGGGTAATTACTTGGATAGACTGTGAATAAGGACTGATGTTATAGCAATATATGCAAGTCTTGGGATTGGGATGTTTACATTTTGAAAAGAATATACGACTGTACGTATGTGAGTTTGAAAAGTTCAAATTGCTGCAGGTTTGCTAGTTATTTGTAGAAATACCATTTCGATGGAACTATATCTAGGTAATGACTTGGCTAGACTGTGAATAAGTAACTTTGTTATTGTAAAATGTGCAAGTCTTGGATGTTCTACATTGTGAAAAGAATATATATCCTCGGTCTATGTTGCTTGGACTCAAGAGGAAATGTCAGACATGGGTATGTGTTCAACATAGGTACATTCAATTTTTTTCTAGAACTTCCCTAATATTTGGAGGGTTGAAATCTCAATGCCCCTTACCCATGTCCACTTTGAAGTGTCAGGATACATGTTTAACAAGGGTACTTTGGGAAAATTGAAGTCAGAGCAACATAGCCCTTGAATTTATTTTATTTATTTATTTATTTGCTTTTGGGTTCTTTCACCTATGTAATTTATTCTTGCCCATCCTCCCCCCTTTTTTCTCTGCAAAGGGCCATTTAGTAAGATATGGTCAGTGGGGATGCACTAGGAAAGACAGTTTGGACTGTTCTACCAAATTTAAACATTTTCTATTATTTTGCAAAGATCAGTTTTGGACTAATTGTTGGTAAGTGATGCGTTACTATGAACTTGTGAGCTTCTAATTAAAAGTTTGTTGCAATATGCTATGGCAGAAATATCTTTCGGATGGATTAATCCACTCATGTGGCAAGGGTATAGAAGACCTCTCACTGAAAGGGATGTTTGGAAGTTAGATAAATGGGATCAGTCTGAAACATTGATTCAGAAGTTGGCATTCTGTTGCTTCCCTTGGATTTGCTTCCACATGAAAATTCATATGGTCACTCAACGATAGCAATTTCTACCTTTGCAGGTTCATTAGATGTTGGGCCAAAGAAACTCAAAGATCTAAGACATGGCTTTTGAGAGCATTGAATAGTAGCCTGGGAGGAAGGTTAGTTAGCTATGTGGTTACATTTTTTCTCTTCCTTTATAATTAGTGGTGATATGCATCCTGAAGAATTTCTTTGCTAAGTGTAGATGTCATCTTGTCCTAATTATCTTAACTCTCTTTTTTTGATAAATGAGTCATGCAGGTTTTGGTTGGGAGGTATTTTTAAGGTGATCAGGGCTGCCAAAATAATTATTGTGATGTGAGTATGTTTGTTGAGCTAGCTCTCAGACAATTAAAATAAATAAAAGAGTAAAATGGTCAAATAACAGGCATAAATGATCATAGACTTGTAATTTAAGACTTCTTATTTGTTGATTATATAAAATATGAGCATGTAGCTATGCTCATGGAAGAAATTTTTTCTAATTTAATGTAATCATGATAACTATATTACCATAGCTCTACTTGCTCCATATTGTCATGTTACCAAAGCTCAATTTGCTGGCAGTGGCTTGCAAAGGCACTGGGTTGTTCAACCAACTTATTTCAGTAAAGATGCCAATAATCTGCTGACATGTTGAGAATGTATTCTGGAAATCAACATAGAGTTTTATTTTTTTTTTTTTATGTTGAAAGGAAAAGATTTACTGAATTCTGTGGTCAGACTAATCTGGATTAATTTAAATTATTACATAAACTTCAACCAGGTTCAGCAAGAGATATAACATTGGCATGCATAAGATTAATGGAATTGAAGGTGGCAGTTAAAGTAAAATCAGGTGCTTGTGTAAACAGTCTATTGAACTCCATGTCTGTTAAGTTTGTTATGATGTCTTAAGCAAAATTACTTTTAATGCATATAACCATCTGTAATTGAAACAACATATATTTTGTATATATTATATAAAACAAGAGAAGGTGAAGTGTTGATGAAATAATTCTGCTTCATCCTTGTCAAGGTTTTGGAGGGTGGGGAGAATTTCAGTGTTGGGCAGAGACAATTATTGTGTCTTGCTCAAGCATTGCTGCGAAGGTCAAAGATTCTTGTTCTTGATGAAGCAACTGCAGCAGTTGATGTTAAGACTGATGCTTTTATCCAGTAAACCATTCGTGAAGAATTCAAATTCGCACAATGCTAATTATAGCTCACAGAATAAATACCATCATTGACTGTGACCGGATTCTTGTGCTTGATGTCGGTCAGGTGTGCCTTCTCGCTTATTGATATTCTTGGATATTTCTGTGTCTTTTTTTTTTGCTTTCTGCAAATTTTCCAAATTTAGTAGACATCTTGTAGCTATGATATCCATAAGGCAAGATTGACTCTTTTCCAGGAATGGCTTGGTAAATTCTTGCTTAATATATGAAGACTTTTTCTATGCTATGATTAAGTGTTCTTTTTTTCAATTGGGAAAATAGAAGATACTCATTAGTGGTGACTAGCTAACTTCTGATGCTGCTCTTTCAGGTTCTAGAGCACAATACTCTAGAGGAACTGCTAGCTAATGAAGAAAGCACATTCTCTAAAATGGTTCAAAGCACACAGCCTGCTAATGCAGATAGATAACTTCTGATGCTGCTCTTTCAGGTTCTAGAGCACAATACTCTAGAGGAACTGCTAGCTAATGAAGAAAGCACATTCTCTGAAATGGTTCAAAGCACACGGCCCGCTAATGCAGAATAGTACGTAGCTTAGTTTTTGGAGGTGAGGAGAATAGGTTGAGTATAGAACATGCCACGGGGTTCGATGGTCAGATGAGATGGCAGGCATCATCCCGCTGGGCTGCTGCTGCACAGTTTGCCCTAGCTGTTAGCCTCACTTCTTCACAGAATGACCTTCTAAGGTTTGATATTGGAGAAGATATGAGCAATATCGTCCAGAAAACTGAAGATGCGGTCACAACACAGCAGGGTGTTTTGGAGGGAAAGCATGATGAAGTTATAGATGATATGCTTCACCAGCACCAAGTTCGCAGAGATGGATGGTGGTCAGCTTTTTACAGAATAATTGAAGGTACGCATGTAGTAATTTCTTATACACGTAAACTCCTAACAAAATCACAAATCAGACAAGTTAGCATAAGCTTGTGTATCTTGGTGGTGCATACCTTCTTTTTATGTTGTCAGTGATATTTAGTTTACTTGATTATTGGATGACAGACGGGATTAAAAAGGCACATGATTATTGGATAACTTAATTTCTCAGCATTACAGAAATTAGTAGTGGTAGCCAAAATCTCTGACAATTGATAGATAGCCCACATCTTTTGAATCCAGGAGAACAGTAGAATATACTGCTCCTTTTCAAAATGGATGTTCCTAGTGATTTAAATGTTCTTTTCACTGTTGTTCTAGCAAATACTATATTTTGAAAAGGAATAGTATGACTCCCCTACGGTCTCCTGTGGAAGAATGGCTCCCTCAACTACAAAAATGTGAAACAATAATATCGTTCACCAGTACGCAAAACACTACCCAGACAATAGTAATCATAGCATGGGTCCAATCCTAATGCGTACTGGAATAAAGTTTTGTTTTATTCATGGTCAATGATTGATTGATTCTCTGTTTCAGGTCTTGCTGCAATGAGCAGGTTAGCTCAACATAACAGGCTCAACATAACAGGCTCAACAATCAGAGTTCTACTCCGAAGCCAGATCCATAGATTGGGATGATATTGAAATATAAGCAGATAACTAGAGGTAAATATTTTAATAAAAGATTGGAGCGGACAGCTGCATCTTGATGAGCCCGATAGTAAAATGTCAATTTTATAATGTCTGATATTCCAAATGGGGAGGAAAGGAACTCAATTGCCGTGCCACGTAATTTTAAACGAGCATGTGGCTCCTTGATTGATTTGGTGTTGTGACTCAATTATGTGATTCTAAATAAGTTTATTGGAATTCGAAACAAAGCCTGCAGCCCTGCACCTGAATGAACCATGACAATTCATTTTTGGTGGTGGGACTTTGGATTTTCCTCTCACGAAATACATGATTATTTGTTGGGGGCTGTATGGCTGTGTTGTACGATGAACAACAATGAATCAAATGGCATCAAACATCGAATTAATGGCTTGATGAGGAAAGTACCCCATATTAGCCGCTTCATTGTAGCATTTAACTGTTATCCGCATTAGAAGTCGACTGATCAACCATCAAAAAACTTGAAATAGGATTCTTTTGTCGTGCACCGCCAAGATCATCATCGCTAGCAGTGATGGATGAAAGTGACAATTCCCTGCACATGGTTTTGTTTCCATATCGTTAATTTCTACCCTCATTCCTCAAACATGTACGATGTCAACTGTCAAATCAAATATATTTTAACACTTAACAGAAAGAAGAGGAGCATTTCCACAGAAAGTGATAATCAACAGAACCAGTCTTATGATAATTCAGTGAAGTAGAAAAACAACATTCTATCGGAATTTTTCATGACACTTTTTGGTCAAATTTCCATTTAATGTTTTGCAGTGTGAAATTATACAAGCTAATATAATCAAAACTTCACTGATTAAAAACATTTATCTTTCTCTAAAGTTGCAAAACATGTATGCCTTCTCAATTTATGTTGAAGTGGTATGAAATTAATCCTTTGTTTACATTGGAGTTGCTAGTTTCTTTCTTAATGAGAATGTACATTGAATTTGATTGGTTGAACCTTGATCCAGGCCCTTGGGGTGTTATGTGAAGCTCAATATTTTCAGAATGTCATGCGTGTTGGATTTCGGCTGAGATCTACTTTGGTAAACTTGTCTTTATCTTGGAAACAATTTATTTCATTCAGTTTTGCTTGTCTTTTGGATTACGAAGAGGCTTATTTATTTCTTTTCCTTTTATTTTCTTCTTGTGTGGGAGATGTTGTTGAAGGGATGGTTGAGAGTGCCTTTGTCTCATTGATAATGACCTTACATCCTCAGTACTTTTAAATCTTTCATTTTAGCTTTCTACATTTGGAATTTGTCTTTTCTGGAAGAATTGTTTGGCGAGTCTAGCTTAGCTAATTTATTATTTGGCTGCTGAAATTATCTGCTTCTTGTTCGCATTTACATTGGTCATCCTGTTGCCAGAATTTTGCTTTTCGTTCTGCCATCAAAGAATTTAGCCCGGCCTTGAGAGGCCCCATCTTGGTTTTAAGCCAATGACTATTGCATTATGTTTCGTAATTCTGAACTGCATGTTACATTGGTGTAATTGTAGGTTATGTGTAGCTCTTGCTTTTTATCACTGCATATTACTGCAATGTCTCCCTGTCTGGAACAATAGGTCAGATATTCCTTCATATGGCTTTCCATAACTGGATATTTTCGTAGAAAATTTTCCAAAGTTTCCAGCGAGGATGTTAACCTTGAATCTTTATTAGATAATAATGTTAACCATGAATCTTTGTTAGATAATCATACATTTTGTAACTTTTTTTTGCGTACAAAGTTTGCACCCCATAACTTTTGACATACATGATTTTTTTTTTTTTAAATAAGAAAAATATTATTATCATTTTATTCTATCCTGTGAGTTTTGGCAATGGGAATAATATGGAGCCAATTTCCTTCTTATATTTGTGAATGCCGAATTTTAATTTATTGAAACTGTTTCTGAAAAAAAAAAAAAAAAAACAGTGTTTGAATTATTGGAGAATGAAAAAGAGTTGGAAAGTTAAATGGGATTAAAAAAAAAATTTGGCCATTTGGGCTCAAGCGAGGAGAAATCTCTTTAAGAAAATAAAGATAATGATTATTTTTTATTCTTTAGGATAAAAAGTTATGGGCCGGATTAATTAGTATTTGTTAATGGCCCATTTAACCCAATTAAAGTTCAATTTTTTTATGCGTTCAATATGACCGTTAGTTCCTTCCCCTTTTAAAGGCGGTGATGCGTGGCACTAGAAAAAAATTACCGGGCAAGTAACCGCCATCTATTTATAAATAGTTTTTACAGACCAAAGAAAAAATATTGGTTGCTCAGTTCTTTACTTTTACTTTTTATTTAGGTTTTGTAAAAGCGCTAGGGTTAGGGATTGAAGAGAGAGGAAAAAGAGGTAAACAAAGACGAGAAAGACGAGGCAAAGGAAACTGTGAAATTTTCTGTCTTTCTTAATTAGTAATCGTCTCTATTGATCTTCCATTTTACTTTTGTAGTGTTTTACAATTATCTTTTAAACGGAAACTTTCTTTTACAATTTCCAATTTTTATTTTCGGTAAAGAAATATCTTAAGAAAGAGTCGTGAACACAATCTATGTTTTATTGGAGTATTATTTTTTAACTGTCATTGTCGTTTCGCTAATAATAGTACAAGTGTGTCAGCGTAAGCCGTGACGCTTGCTGGCCTATATATATATATATATATATATATATATATATATATATATTTGTCTTGTCTCATCCACAACTTTTTTTTTATCCTTCTTTTTCTAATGATGCAAGGGTGTCTTACTTATTCTTTGACTTGTTTTCAGACCATATATATACGTAAGTAACCATGCATCCGAAGTACAGCAAGCTAGTCCTCTCCATCAGAATCTATCTTGGGTTCCTTGAATTTCTTCTCATAGTTTTACTACTTAAAGACTTTCAACTACGACGCTACCGTCCTGTCCCTGTCCTACAGGTATCAATCTTATTTCCTTTCGTTATTGTTCTGTTAGGTTGCAGGGAGATGAAACTTGAAAGACAAGTATGAGCTTTTGGATTTCATATTGCTTAGAAGTGGAACAGTTTAATGGTTTACGGTTCCACTGAGACTTTTGCTTCGTATACTCTTTTTTTTGTTGAAACTTGAATCTTTAATCTCATTTTCGTTTTATGGTTTACACTTTACGAAGGTTCTGTAATATCAGAGATCAAAATGGTTTGTGTTCCTTTATTCCTGGAATTGGTTTTAGTTGCAAATTAACCTTTTTTTTATTTTGTATATTCGAATCTTGGTTATAAATTTAACTTTTGTCTGTATTATTTGTGTTGAGATGTCTACAATTATCATTTGCTACAATTTTGTTTAATGTTGAAGCATGAGTGCGGGTTGTTCTCAATGCAGATAGGACATTGTGTTGAAGAGTAAAGATTGTGCTATAAAATTTCCTTTTACATTTCTCTCTTCTGAAGGAGAAGATAAGTTCAGTAAATATCTAATCAATTTTATGTCTTTAAGGGTGGTGGCTAGTGATGGCGTTTGAACCGTTGGTTTGGTATTGTCAGCCAGTGGAAAATGCGGCTTGGACAAAAGTGGTTGCCGGTGCTTTTGGTGCATACACACCTTGTGCTATCGACTCTGTGGTGATTTCCATTTCTCACTTGGTTCTTTTGGGCCTGTGTTGTTATCGTATATGGTTGATTAAGAAGAGCTCCAAAGTCCAGAGGTTTTCTTTGAGGTCAAAATGCTATAGTTATATGCTTGGTTTGTTGGCTGGTTATTCTACCATCGAGCCATTACTAAAGTTGTTGATGGGTATTTCGATCTTTAATTTGAATGGAGAAACTGGTCTTGCTCCCTATGAGGTAACTTTCTGTTACAACTAGTAGTTGACACCCTTCTTATTCATTGCCTCAGGAAAATTTTATAGGTACTGGTTTAAAATGAGGTTCTGCATTTTAAGTTAAAATATTGTAGGACTATTATGGCTATAAAAACAGACCAATTGTTTTGTTAGGCTGAATTTATTTGCTTGTTTCATACATTTTACTTCCTTTTGTTGGTTCCAGGTGATGGTTAAATTTTACCATAAGTTCTGGCAATTTCATTTTGTTATCAGCTATTTGCTTGAACATAACAACTTGCTTAAACTCGTATATGCTTTATAATTTACTCTCTTGCAGGCAACTTCTTTGATCATTGAGGCTACAGCTTGGTGCTCTGTGCTTATTATGATAGGACTAGAAACAAAAAGTTACATCAGGGAGTTTCGGTGGTATGTGCGTTTTGGAGTTGTTTATGTTCTGGTCGGGGATGCTGTGCTTCTCAATCTCATTCTACCAGTGAAGGATTTGTACAGTAGGTTAGATTCCTCCCATTCCTCAATTTAGTTCATTTACCATAAGCCTCTTAAAAAAAAAAAAATTCCATAAGCATTAAAAAAAAATTCTTTTTTTTTTTGGGGGGGGGGGGGGGGTTGGGGGGGATTTAGTGCTGTAACAACAACAACAACAATGACAAACTAAGCCTTATATCCCATAACTCTGGGGTCGGCTATATGAGAGACCAAAGAAGAATCATGTTAGGTTCTAGTTTCGAATATTCTTGCGCCACTCATTTCCATCCACAACAACCTTTCCCTCTACTTCTTTGACCTTCATGTCATTTTTTATTACTTTTATATATGATTTGTGATCCTTTTCTCATATACATGTTCTTTTATAAACCTTGCCTCATCCCATGAATATTATTGGATCATTTAGTAAATGTTTGTTTATAAATCTCTAAGCCAAAATATCTTACAGATTTTGTAAGAGTAATATATTAGGGTGAAGCTTATTTGTCCTTTTTTTTTTCTTTCTCACATTCCAGTATTTGTAGAAGAGCCCACCATCAGCAGTAATGACTCTTTTAACTACTGAAATTATTTACTAAATAAATTTGACCAATGAAAACTATTTTGGATTAAATAGAACCTTTCATAATTTTGTTGCAGATGTGGACTCATATCCTTCAAAGGAAAAGACTTTTCTCCAGCTTTTTCATTCTTATTTGTTTTGCCCCGAGTTGATAGAATCTAGTCCATTTACATCTGTCAACAGGACAGTCACGCTGACAAGTTTATTTTATTTGCTCATGCAGCTATGCATTGTATTTGAGCATCAGCATGGTTTTCTGTCAGGTTTGTTTTGTATATTTGCCTTTTATCATACTCATTTTTCCTATATCTCTATAAAAGTAGTCTTTACCTGCTTTTATATTTTCCTTGGTACCATATTGGCTGCCCTAATTTTATTTAGCCACTTGAAATCTGGCTAAAAGTGTGTCATTAGCAAATTGTCTTGTACAAAAAAATTAACGAAAGTTATAAGGAGACATAGCTCTCTCTCCTTTTCACAATCTTCTTTTCCCCATTCCTTCTAGAAATATTAACATCACCTTTTTTTCCAAATATTCATCACATTGGCCACTTACATGTCTACTTTTAGTTGGCATGACTTAACATCATTTTAGGTTTACATGACTTAGCATCATTTTAGCCCTCCTCCCTTTTTTGGGTTTAAAACTTAAAAGTTAGCATTCTTTTCACTTTCATAGATTGACAAAAATATGCTAGGTCTTGAAACCAAAGTGGACAAAAAATTTAAGCCTGTCTTTAATAGCATGACTAGTTTTTTTATCTAGAATGCTGCCAGACCATTGAGGCCATTATAATTTCTTGGGATTTGAAGTAACTAAGTTCAAGCTTCTGGTCAAATGTTAATACTTGCTAGGGCTGTCTAAAATTAAATCCTTTGGGACAGAAAAACCTGGACAGTTCTTTGACTTAGATTGTTAATGCTTTTGTCTTCAAGTCATTTTAAGTCAGTTTCATTTATTTGTGCTTATTGTCTGTTGTAGGTTTTATTTGGGATTCTTCTAGTTGTTTATTTTCCTAACCTCCATCTGTCTCCTGGGTATGTTTTGATACAAAATGAGTCTCTTGATAGTGAAGAATATGAACCACTTCCTGAAGGAGACCAAATATGTCCTGAAAGGCGTGCCAGCATTATTTCAAGTAAGTACTCTGATTGATTATGACACCACTAGTTTGAGAAGTTCAAATGGTTGCAGGTTTGCTAGATAGTTTTAGAAAAGCAGCTTTTTGATGGAACTGTAACAAGGTAATTATTTGGATAAACTGAATAAGGACCGATGTTATAGCAATATATGCAAGTCTTGGTATTGGGATGTTTAAATTTTGAAAAGAATAAACGTCTGTACATGAGTTCGAAAAGTTCAAATGGCTGCAGGTTTGCTAGTTATTTGTAGAAAAATACCTTTTTGATCGAACTATAACTAGGTAATGACTTGGCTAGTTTGTGAATAAGCAACTGGTGTTATGGTAATATGTGCAAGTCTCGGATGTTCTACATTGTGAAAAGAATATATATCCTTGGTCAATGTTGGTCGGACTCAAGAGGAAATGTCAGACATTGGTATGTGTTCAACATAGGTATATTCAATTTTTTTTTATAGATTTTCCCTAATATTTGGAGGGTTGAGGGCACAAGGCCACTTACCCTTGTCCACTTTGAAGTGTCTGAATACATGTTTAACGTGGATGCTTGAGGAAAATTAAAGTCAGAGCAACATAGTCCCTTTTTTTTTTTTTTTTTTTTTCACTTTTGGGTTTTTTCACATATGTGCTTTAATCCTGCCCACCCTCCACCCATTTTTCCCTGAAAAGGGCCTTTTAGTAAGATATGGTCAGTGGGGATGCACTAGGAAACACAGTTTGGACTGTTCTACTGAGTTTAAAACCTTTTCTATTATTTGACAAAGATCAGTTTTGGGCTAATTGTTGGTAAATGATGCTTCACTATGAACTGAGCTTCTAATTAAAAGTTTGTTGCTTTATGCTGTGACAGAAATTTTTTTCGAATGGATTACTCCACTCATGCGGCAAGGTTATAGAAGACCTCTCACTGAAAGGGATGTTTGGAAGCTAGATACATGGGATCAGTCTGAAACATTGATTCAGAAGTTAGTGTTCTGTTGCTTCCCTTGCATTTGCTTTCACAAGATAATGCATCGTCAGTGAACGAGAGCAATTTCTACCTTTGCAGGTTCCATAGATGTTGGGTCAAAGAAACTCAAAGATCTAAGCCATGGCTATTGAGAGCTTTGAATAGTAGCCTGGGAGGAAGGTTAGTTAGCTATGTGGTTCCATTTTTTTTCCTTCCTTTATAATTAGTTGTAATATGCATCCTGAAGAATTTCTCTGCCAAGTGTAGATGTCATCTTGTCCTAATTATCTTAACTCTCTTTTTTTTATAAATGAGTCATGCAGGTTTTGGTTGGGAGGTATTTTCAAGGTAACGTGCATGCCACTCGTATTTCTCACATGGAAGTTAATTTGATTTTAAATTATTATGTTCTTTGAGTTAAGAGAACAAGGCATCTTTAGGTAATCCATGTTTTGTGTTTGGTGAGCTTAAAATTGTTTGTAATTGGAAAATATTTTATGCATGGTAGGTGTTTTTCTTCATTATCTACTGTATCTACCGTCTTGAAGAATTTTGCATGCTTTATTAGATGTTGAGTTGTAGTTTAGATATTCAGTGGCTACTATCTGAAACTGTAATACTTTACTTATGCAATCCTCTTACTCTTGATGAGCATATGTCTTGCTTATACTAATCTTGAGCTGTAATGCACATCATCTCATTTTCCCAATAACTTTTTGATTGAACTTTTTGGTTCTTGTGCTTAAATACAAAGTTATTATATCTAATCCTGTGATAAATCTTGGCCATTTCTTGACAGTCACACTTTCTACAGATGAATTTCAAGTTTTACTGCTAGAAAATCATGTTAAGATTTAACATTTCAATAAGATCTGACTGTAAAGAAGTTGAAACAAACTTTTTTATGCTTGCTTATAGCTTCCTATTTGAACATCACAGATTGCAAGTGACCTTTGTCAGTTTGCGGGTCCTATGTTGCTAAACCATCTCTTAGAGGTTGGTCTTTTATATTTTTCCGCTGGTGAAGGCCTAATTTAACAAATAACTTCTTGTTTCTCTTTGTTTATTCTGCTATAGAAGAGAAATAGTCACTTTTATATTTCATTTTGATAATTTTTTCTACAGAGTTGATAACCTTCTAGTTCTACTGATTATGTACATCTTTAAAGAAGTTATAAAATTTAAAATAGTAACAAATTAAGCAATGATTTCCACTAGCCAAAGAAAATTTCTATTATAGACAATTTTTTAGTTGTCCCATTTTAGTCTTGGTCCTACTTTGTGTATTCTATGCATTGTGTTAAATTTGTAATTCTCTTGTTATCATCTGCAGTCAATGCAACGAGGTGACCCAGCCTGGGTTGGTTATATCTACGCCTTCTTAATGTTTCTTGGAGTGGTATGACCCCTTTTCTGTGTTTCCTTATCAGGAGTTCTTTTTTAAGATAAACCCAGAACCTCCCAATTTAAAATTTCTTTTGGAAAAATTATTTTATAGTATATGCTATGGTTTATTGCAACAAAACCTGAATCTTGTGGGTGTGTTTTTCCCACTGAATGATCATAGAGTTTTATTCATGTTTTTTCTCTCATTTCTTCAGTAATGTGAATAGTAGTTTTGATATCATTGTCTTTGTCCATATGTTTTTTGTGAACTATCTGTTCTGCACTCCAAACAATGCTATTTCATGGCCTAAAGTTAAGTATTTTGCAAGTAAAGCAGGTGGTTTGCTCTTTTTTCCAAAGATAAAGGCTTCTGCTTATATAAGCTCTTCCTGTAATTGATATGAAATTAAGTTCAAAGAAGTGATACCTTGGAAAGCTGCTGCGGTTCTGACATTGTTACTTATTTCAACTCATTTCAGTTATGTGTTGTACTACTTGAGGCTCAGTATATGCAGAATGTTTTTCGTGTTGGTTTTCGTCTACGGTCTACTCTGGTAATATATTTCCTTCCTCCTAAAATAGACACAAACAAGCACATGGATCTGTTTTTGAGTGTGTTGAACTTGGCCCTCTTTTCCTTTCAAGTAGAGCACAGTTGCTTTAGTTGAAGCAGGTTTTGGTTTTTGAGTTATCCATTTCAATTTGGTGGCTTAATCGTATTTTACTGTTTCTATCCTAGGTGGCAGCTATATTTCACAAATCTCTAAGGCTGACTCATGAGGCTCGCAAGAATTTTCCATCTGGAAAGATAACGAATATGATTACAACAGATGCTAATGCACTTCAGGTATGGTTCTTGTCTGATTGTTTTGTAATTGCAAGTATTAATTGATCCCAGAAGTGTATATTATGCATTTAGAATCGGAGTCCATAAAGACAAAAGGCAGTATATCTAAGGAAATTCTTAGTATATATCCTGTTATATTTCAAATTTTGCCATATGTCAGTACTTTAAGAAAGATGAATAATCCTTTGACAATTATCAAGAAGAATACAAATAATAATCAATACTGACGGTACATTATTACCATTTAAAAGTAGCATAGAATTTGGAGCTTTGTTCAGTTGGTTCATGCAGCCACCCTTTAAAAGGTGGCATCCAGCAGGTCCGGGGTTCAAATCCTAGTACCTGCAACCCATTCCCCCTATTCCTAGGCTGTGGCCTTCTTTGTACAAAAAAAGTACTATTCCTTTATACCCTAAACATGGGATATATTGGCCATTTTGGCTACAAAAATAGATATTTAAGTGTGGATTTCTGATGTTTAAACTACATAATTTTTTTTCTTAATTTTTTTTTAAAAGGAATTTAATAGTCTTAAAACTGATATGCATGTTAATATCTGGTAGCTTCTCCTATTATGACTTGTTTTGTCCGATCCTTGGTTCATAACTTGTTGACTTAACAAGAGGAGCATAACATGGGGAACTTCTATACTGTTACAGATTCTTGAATAATATGCATAACTTGCAATTTGCAATTAATGTGTTTTTTCAATTGGAGGTGATAAGACCAGAACTTGTATTCTGCATTGATCTTTTCTCTATTTTGTTGTTTATTCTTGTGTATAGGTTAGAGAGTTAATTTCAACTATCATTGATTCTACTTTACTTTGTTCAGCAAATATGCCAACAACTTCATGTATTGTGGTCAGCTCCATTTCGTATCATTATTTCTATGGTTCTTCTTTATCAGCAACTCAGTATTGCTTCACTTTTTGGATCACTAATTCTAGTTCTTGTGGTCCCACTGCAGGTAAAAATTTTTATACCCCTCTTTTTTTTTTTTATTTGTTTTCTACTAGTTCACTTTTATAAGATCTTAGATTTCATTTTGTTAGCAAAGGGAGAATTATGCTTGATGAGTTGATACCAGCCATTGTAATGATTATCTGCCAATCTACCATATGTAAGTTTGTATTTTAACTCCCTTTCTCTGGAGTTAACTGAGAACTAATCTCCATAATTCGTTCAGAGAGAAAGAAGGAAATCTAAAAGAGCACGAGGAGTGACATAGGTAGAAAATATTAGTAATTGAATTAAATCTTGTCTCTCAGAGAAGTCTGCAGTCAAGGAAAGCAACTGTGATGATTTAATGTTGTGAAATGATTTTCCATGTGGATGGTCTTCTGATATCTACTGTCTTCTATTTTTTCTTGCTATCCAAGATGAAATTATTTAAACTGTCTTTCTGATTATTGATCATGTCTTAAGATAATCTTTCTTTACGTGGGCACAGACCATTTTGATTAGCAAAATGCGAAAAATGACTAAGGAAGGACTACAGTGGACTGACAGAAGAGTCAGCCTTATGAATGAAATTTTAGCTGCTATGGACACTGTGAAGTATGATTGAATTCAGAAAGCACTTCCCTTGGATTTCAATGTATTTTCTTGCCATCTCATAGTGCTTATTGGCTCTATGCTTGAAAATTTTTCAGATTTTATGCATGGGAGAAAAGCTTTCAGACAAGAGTTCACAGTATACGAAATGATGAGCTGTCATGGCTTCGGAGAGCTCAATTACTATCCGCTGTATGATATTGGAAATTCAAGTCCTGCTTCTTTTCTTTCTTTTTGTGTGTGTTATGTGAAATGCAAAAACATAATATGACATTGCTAGTTGCCATGTGAAATTGTGCTTTCTTCAATGGAAGTGCTTGCTTTTGCGCTGGAAGATGTAATTATGGTGGTCATCAACCTTAATCTTTAACATGTTTATGCTTTCACAATTTGATGCAAGGGAAAATGTGATTATGGTTGCCAGCATCCATAGTATTGGGTTCTCCATTTTAATCCAGTTTATGGGAAAGATAGGTTAGATTGTTGCTCCCTTGATTGTGATCTATGACAAGTTGCAACACAAATCCATGTTCTGACACTACATTGTAGAGTATGTTGGTTAGTTATGCAAGTTGCGTTCAATGGCAAATGCTCATTTATCTATCTGGCTGATTTTAAATTATGCTTGTAGCACCTGCTGTTCATGCTGCTATCCTTCAAGCTGCATAAAGTATTAATGTGTTTTTAGTACACATTGACTTTATTTATTTTTTTAACAAATTGTCTTTCATGCAGTTTAACAGTTTCATGGTAAACAGCATACCAGTTGTTGTGACGGTAGTTTCATTTGGGACGTTCACTTTGCTTGGTGGGGATTTAACACCTGCAAGGGCATTCACATCACTTTCGCTGTTTGCATTGCTACGATTACCTCTGAACACACTTCCTAATTTGCTAAGCCAGGTTTACATACTTCCTCTAAACACACTTTCGCTCTTTTGGCATATTGGCTAGCCAAGAAAGCTGTTTAGTCATTTAACACCTGCAAGGGCATTCACATCACTTTCACTGTTTGCATTGCTACGATTACCTCTGAACACACTTCCTAATTTGCTAAGTCAGGTTTACACACTTCCTCTGAACACACTTTCGCTCTTTTGGTTATTGGCTAGTCAAGAAAGCTGTTTAGTCACTCAATAACTTAACAGCTATGCATTGAAATTTAAGGATTTATGTTAATGAAAGGAAAATAACCTTAAAGAATTTAAGAACCTATTTAATTTTTGTTGATAATTATTTGTATTGTAATGTAGCCTGTACATTTTTCAAGGTTCACTTGTCATTAAGTTTCAGTTGTTTAGCACTATTGGTCAAAGAATAACATAGCTTCTATTGTCTTCTTGACAGTCCATTGCTTGGTTTTTCAGGTTGTAAATGCAAATGTATCATTACAACGTCTTGAAGAGCTTTTCTTAGCTGAAGAGAGAGCTCTAGCACCAAATCCACCTCTTCAGCCGGGCCTTCCAGCCATCTCAATCAAGGATGGAAACTTTTCATGGGATTCAAAGGTCATTCTAATTCTTGTTTCTATACTTCTCAAATTATGAGTCAATCGCTTTGCTAAAATGGAACCTTTGCATTTAATATTGCTTGTGAAGGGTTTACTAATGATCAGATAATACATTTAGTTTGCATCATGCTCTGTAAGAGAATGGAAAGACAGAAAGCAAGTTGTTAGAAATTGATTTCTGCCTCAAATTATCCGGCTGAAGTATTATAGCTTTGATGTTACATAGGATATGATGCTTTAGCAACAGCAACAATGGAAGGAATTAAAGCAACATCAACAATGGAACTAACATTAAAAACACTGCAAGTATCCTTCACAAACACGTTGCTTTGTGCCCATATGAATTAATTTATACTTAAAAAAGTTTATGGAGAATAAGTTGATGTGCTATTTTCGAGGGCTTTCTACCATATTAGGTCTTTAAAAGAAAATAACCTTTAATGATGGATACTGCTTAAAGGCTGTCATGGTGTGGAGCACCCAACTTGTCCATCTTTATTACAAACTATTTACTTGATAAATATCAACCACAAATGCAGCATATTTACATACACGTGATCTTTGGATGTTGCTTAGAATGAAGTTGACTACTATACTTGGCAGTCTAGTTTCCAATGGATGCACTATTCCCAGCATTATAAAGAGGAAGTTCTCGTGTACTTATAATCATCAACATTGTTGATATTGCAGTGTGCCGCTTTCCTAGATGATGACAACTTTGACATTTTCTTTTCCAGGCAGAGAAGCTCACTTTATCAAATGTCAATCTAGAGGCGCCAGTCGGCTGCTTGGTTGCGATTGTTGGTGGAACTGGAGAAGGAAAAACATCACTTATATCAGCAATGCTAGGGGAGCTACCTGCAGATGCAAATTCAAGTGTTGTTATAAGAGGGACTGTTGCTTATGTTCCCCAAGTTTCATGGATTTTTAATGCTACTGTAAGTTGCAAATTGCTTATGTTCTTCATTGATATTTTCTTTAATTTCAAAATTTTATCACTTCCAGTATTCTTTGGAAATGGAAGTTTTCTTTCTACTACCACACATGTTTCTGACCTTCAAACTTTATTTTCGCAGGTTCGTAACAACATACTGTTTGGATGTAGCTTTCAACCAGAACGATATTGGAAGACCATTGACGTGACAGCCCTTCGGCATGATCTCGACATTCTTCCTGTTAAGCGGATTTGATATTTCTACTTGTAATTTCTTTTGCTTATTGTGAAATGTCTCCATAAGTAATTAACTATATTGCATTGCCCTTCAGGATCATGATCTCACTGAGATTGGTGAGAGAGGAGTGAATATAAGTGGTGGGCAGAAGCAGAGAGTTTCCATGGCTAGAGCTGTCTACTCCAATTCGGATGTTTACATATTTGATGACCCTTTAAGTGCCCTCGATGCGCATGTTGCACAACAGGTAATCTGTTTACTCTGATCAACATGTGCAATTCCATCACGTTCTATGCTGATCATAGTTCATTTCACAGTATGTAGAACACAAAATAGGTTCCATCAAACTGACATGAACTTAGTACTTGTATAAGAATTGAGAGAATTAGTTTTGAGGCTAAATTTTAAGGGTTAATTGAGGTCAAAAGGATGGGAAATTGTCAGAGCAGTTAAAGCTTGTAGTAGATTTGGTATGGGTTTAAAATTGAGGTGCTGAATAGTTATGTAGAAGAAGAAATAGGTTCCATCAAACTTACATGAACTTAGTACTTTTATAAGAATTGAGAGAATTAGTTTTGAGTCTAAATTTTATGGGTTAAAGGATGCGAAGTTGTAAGAGCAGTTAAAGTTTGTATTAGATTTGGTATAGGTTTAAAATTGAGGTGAAGAAATCAGTCTTAAGGTGTAGATTTAGAGCAACAGTGCTGAATAGTTATATAGAACTGGAAATAGGTTCCATCAAACTGACATGAACTTAGTAATTGTATAAGAATTCAGAGAATTAGTTTTGAGTCTAAATTTTAATGGTTAATTGTGGTCAAAAGGATGAAATTGGGATGAAGAAATCAGTCCTAAGGTGAAGAATTAGAGCAACAGTGCTGAATAGCTCTATGATGATATTTCTTTTTCATAAGGTAAAGTTCACCGAATGTATGTAGACCCCTAACACTCCAATAAGAAATTACTGTACTAGTACATTTTGTCCAGCAAGGAGGAGGCTCCGATAAAAACTTGCTTTAAAATAGCTCCAGGACCATAATTAAACATAATAACATCAAACCAGTAGGAAAAAAAAAAGACAATAATCACAAATATTCTTGGAACCTAATCTTGACTTCCCTCCACAACTTTGCCATCTGCATCATGACTAGTGTCCTTCAAGGATGGTGTTTTTTTTCCCCTTTCCTCAGCTTGTCTGAAGTTTCTTGGGAAATTAAAGGAACTATCTCTTATTTCTTAAGAGTAGGATTTTTCAGTTTCTATCTGTATCTATTTTCAACTTTTTGGGAATAATCATTCAACCTTTTTCAATCCCCAAAAAGAGTGCTTGAGATAATGCCATATTGGCCTAATCTGAAGTCATTTGCAGGTTTTCAACAGATGCATCAAGGAAGAGTTGCAAGGAAAAACCAGAATACTTGTCACAAACCAGCTACATTTTCTTCCACATGTAGATCGCATCCTCCTTGTCTCTGATGGCGTGATTAAAGAAGAGGGTACCTTTGAGGAGATCTCAAAAAATGGAAGGCTATTTCAGAAACTGATGGAAAATGCCGGCAAAATGGAAAAACAAGGAGCAGAAAAGGAAGATGGAAAAGACTTTGACCTGGAAGACTTTAAACCAACATCAAATGAGATGGTTAACAGAAATGAGCTGCTAAAAAATGCAAAGCCTGGAAAAAAGGGGAAAGGTAGGAAGGCTGCACTTGTAAAGCAAGAAGAAAGGGAAACAGGTGTGGTCGGTTGGAATGTTTTGATGAGGTAATACGGCATCATAAACACAACTAAATTTATCGAATTCAGGCTTTTCAATAACTTTGATTTTAGTTATTTTTTCTTTTTTCCAAGACAAACTCAATTGGGAAAACTATATTCTCCTAGGTCAGCTTCTTTTGGTTAATGATGTCTGTCTCTCTGTAGCACTTCAGCATCAAACAATAATTTCAGTGAAGACTTAAAAAGTTGGAGCTCCTATCTGTCAAGTTAAACTGTTGGGTAAAATGGTCACTCAAAAAATAGTAAAGGAGTATATTTGAATTCACATGTAAATCCCATTTCTATTTGCAGGTATAAGGATGCTGTGGGAGGCCTATGGGTGGTTATGATACTCTTAACCTTCTACTTTTCAACTGAAGTTCTTAGAATTTTAAGCAGCACTTGGTTACGCTTTTGGACGGATCAAAGTACTTCAAGGAGTTATAAGCCTGGGTACTACATTGTCATTTATACTCTTCTAGGATTTAGTCAGGTACGTGTCTTTGTCTGCAGTTGATAGATGGTTTGCTTTGGTATTCATTAACACTTGTTGTAATGAAAGATTATGATGATGGCTTACTTTTCAATACGATTATTCAGCAGGATATATCTTTTATATACTCAAAAAATGCACTGAAAGCAGGGTTAGGCATTTTACCAATGTGTGTGTCTTTGCCTGCCCCAACGGAAAATTTAACTTTCAAAGCACTACCAACTCTTATCTGCTATTTTAGTACTTATTATAATGAGTTATTTACCATTTTAATGAATTCAGGTAACTGTGACGCTGACAAACTCTTTTTGGTTGATCACTTCAAGTCTTCGAGCAGCCAGAAGATTGCATGATATGATGCTAAATTCCATCCTAAGAGCTCCAATGTTGTTTTTCCAGACCAATCCAACCGGGCGTGTAATCAATAGGTTTTCAAGAGATATAGGTGATATCGATCGTAATGTTGCCAATTTTATGAATATGTTTATGAACCAGGTGTGGCAGCTTCTCTCAACATTTGTTCTGATAGGCATTGTGAGCATATTTTCCTTGTGGGCCTTAATGCCACTTCTTGTCTTGTTTTATGCAGCCTATTTATATTATCAGGTATGTCCCATAATTGTTAGTTCCTCACCTGTTTTAAGTCTTGGGTTTTCATGTTTCCTTAGTTCTGAGACTAATACTCACTGAAAGGGACTTGTACACCACATTGAATTTAATGAAAAAGAATCATTACTGTTAATTTTTGGATGATTTTGAAACTTCTTGCCAGCATTATAGAACGCACTCACTTTGTGGATTATTTATTTCCCAAATTGTCTAATTTAAGCAAGTATTCTACCTTAGTTGCATGCACATCTAAATATTCTCTGGTGATTATTATCTTTCATTTAATGCATCTTTGCTCTACACAAGTCTCAATGATCATATTCTGTGGCAGAGCACATCTCGTGAAGTGAAACGCTTGGATTCGATTACCAGATCACCTATTTATGCACAATTTGGAGAAGCATTAAATGGTTTGTCATCCATTCGTGCATACAAAGCTTATGATAGGGTTGCCAATGTTAATGGGAAGTCCATGGATAATAATATTCGATTCACCCTTGCAAATACTAGTTCAAATCGTTGGCTCGCAATAAGATTAGAAACATTAGGAGGCCTTATGATTTGGTTGACAGCAACCTTCGCGGTTCTGCAGAATGGAAGAGCAGAAGACCAGGCAGCTTTTGCATCCACAATGGGTCTACTTCTAAGTTATACTTTAAATATCACTAGTTTATTGAGTGGTGTTCTAAGACAAGCAAGCCGAGCTGAGAATAGCTTAAATGCTGTGGAACGTGTGGGCACATATATCAATTTACCTTCAGAGGCTCCAGATGTAATTGAGAGCCACCGTCCTCCACCTGGTTGGCCTTCATCTGGGTCAATTCAGTTTGAGGATGTTGTTGTACGTTATAGGCCTGAACTTCCGCCAGTCTTGTGTGGATTGTCCTTTACTACTTCTCCAAGTGAAAAGCTAGGGATAGTTGGAAGAACTGGTGCAGGGAAATCCAGCATGCTGAATGCATTATTTCGGATTGTAGAATTGGAAAAAGGAAGAATCTTGATTGATGGTTGCGATCTTGCTAGATTTGGACTGACAGATTTGCGAAAGGTTCTTTGTATCATACCACAATCACCAGTTCTTTTTTCAGGTACCCACTTTAACTTTCGAGTATACTTGGTCAAGTGCATAGTTTAGTCTTTTGGATACTCGTTCAACCCTATCTTTTCTTTTTATCAGGTTTGCTGAAATAATTTTCCTACAATTTATCAAAGCATTGTCACTTTTCTGTGTTGGAATCGTTAGAACTATTGCCAAATGGTTCTATAACTTTTGGTGTTTTACTATGAAGTAGATCTTATAGGAAGAGTAGATTACCAGGTGTATTATTGTTATTATTTTAAGACCTTGAAATTGTAGTTAATTCAATTTGGTGTCTATGAGGATGAAGATACAATCACTGTAAGCTACTGCAGAAAACATAGCAGCGAGATGAGGGAATGAAACTATTGTGCCTTTCTTTTATTTAATTAAAAAATGTGATAACATGAATTATATCAGAATTAACTTTAGGCTTGATTAAAGCATTTATTTGCTGCAGTGCCCTGGACTCTTTTACAGTTAATTGAGGGTAATGAACTGGATGAATCCTATTTCTAGATAAAGCCTATAATTCATAATTTGGAAACAAAGGATGGTTAACTCCTCAATATTTTAGGCAAGGGTTTCCTCTATTGCAACTTGCAAGCCATATCCCCTGATATTTTAGGCAATATTAGATGCCTTTTCTTTGTACTTTTTATAACCTTGACAATCTCTCTTTTTTATTATCTATGACCTTTTAACTTTGCTCTACCTTTTCTAGACATAGCTATGTTTTGCTTAAACCACAAAATATCTTAAAGTAGGGAGAAACATTCAAGAGTGAGAATTTAAAATATTTCTGTTTATTTGCTCAATATTTTCTAACATTGAGTTTTAAGATTAAAGTTTCTCAATTTTTATGGTCATTTTTAATTTATCCAGGAACCGTGCGATTAAATCTTGATCCATTCAATGAGCACAATGATGCTGACCTTTGGGAGGCTTTAGAAAGGGCACATCTAAAGGATGTCATCAGGAGGAATTCTTTTGGTCTGGATTCTGAGGTATTAAAATAGAAAATAATCAAAATAGAAAAGGAAATGGTTGCTAATTGTTAATCTAGGAAACTAGTTTTGGTGATCAGGGCTGCCAAAATAATTATTGTGATGTATGCTTGTTGAGCTAGCTCTCAGACAATTAAAATAAATAAAAGAGTAAACTGGTCGAAGAACAGGCATAAATGATCATAGATCTCTTGTAATTCAATAAATGACTTCTTATTTGTTGTGATTATATAAAGTACGAGCATGTAGCTATGCTCGTGGAAGAAATTTTTTCTAATTTAATGTGCTTGCATGATAACTATATTACCATAACTCTACTGGCTCCATATTGTCATGTTACCTGCTCTCAATTTGTTGGCAATGGCTTGCAAAGGCACTAGGTTGATCAGCCAACTTATTTCAGTAAAGATGCCAATAATCTGCTGACATGTTGAGAATGTATTCTGGAAATCAGCATAGAGTTTTTTTTTATGTTGAAAAGAAAAGATATGCAGAATTCTGTGGTCAGACTAATCTGAATTAATTTAAATTATTACATAAACTTCAACTAGGTTCAGCAAGAGATATAACATTGACATGTATAAGATTGATGGTATAGAAGATGGAAGTTAAAAGTAAAATCAGGTGTTTGTGTAAACCGTCTATTGAACTCCATGTCTGTAAAGTTTGTATTGGTGTCGAAAGTAAAAATCCTTTTAATGCTTATAACCATTTGTAATTGAAAAAACTTGTATATATTATATAAAACAAGAGAAAGTGAAGTGTTGATGAAATAATTCTGCTTCATCCTTGTCAAGGTTTTGGAGGGTGGGGAGAATTTCAGTGTTGGGCAGAGACAATTATTGTGTCTTGCTCGAGCATTGCTGCGAAGGTCAAAGATTCTTGTTCTTGATGAAGCAACTGCAGCAGTTGATGTTAAGACTGATGCTTTTATCCAGCAAACCATTCGTGAAGAATTCAAATCATGCACAATGCTAATTATCGCTCACAGACTAAATACCATCATTGAATGTGACCGGATTCTTGTGCTTGATGCCGGTCAGGTGTGTTCTTGCTTATTGTTATTCTTGGATATTTCTGTTTTTTTTTTTTTTTTTCTCTTTCTGTTAATTTTCCATCCAATTTAGTAGACATCTTGTAGCTGTGATATCTATAAGGCAAGCTTGACGCTTTTCCAGGAATGGCTTGGTAAATTCTAGCTTAATATGAGGACTGTTTCTATGCTATGATTAAGCGTTCTTTCTTTCGATTGGGAAAAAGGAAGATACTCATTAGTGGTGAGTATATTTGGCCAAAAAAAATTAGTGGTGACTAGATAACTTCTGATGCTGCTCTTTCAGGTTCTAGAGCACAGTTCTCCAGAGGAACTGCTAGCTAATGAAGAAAGCACATTCTCTAAAATGGTTCAAAGCACTGGGCCTGCTAATGCAGAATACTTACGTAGCTTAGTTTTTGGAGGTGAGGAGAATAGGTTGAGTATAGAGCAAGCCACGAGGTTAAATGATCGGATGAGATGGTTGGCTTCATCCCGCTGGGGGGCTGCTGCACAGTTTGCCCTAGCTGTTAGCCTCACTTCTTCACAGAATGACCTTCAAAGGTTTGATATTGGAGGAGATATGAGCAATATCCTCCAGAAAACTGAAGATGCAGTCATAACACTGCAGGGTGTTTTGGAGGGAAAGCATGATGAAGTTATAGATGATATGCTTCACCAGCACCAAGTTCCCAGAGATAGATGGTGGTCAGCTCTTTACAGAATAATTGAAGGTACACATATAGTAACTTCTCTTACACATAAACTCCTAACAAAATCACAAATCAGGCAAATCAACATGAACTTGTGTATCATGGTGGTGCATACCTTCCTTTTATGGTGTTGTCAGTAATAATTAGTTTACTTGATTATTGGATAACTTAATTTCTCAGCATTACAGAAATTAATAGCGGTAGTCAAAACCCCTGACAATTGATCGTGACCCCCCCTCTTTTCAATCCGGGAGAACAGTAGAATATTCGTTATCAAAATGGGTGTCCCTAGTGATTTAAAAGTTCTTTTCACTGTTGTTCTAGTAAATATTATATCTTGAAAAGGAGCCGTATGACTCCCCTACGGTCTCCTGTGGAAGAATATCTCCCTCAACTACAAAAATGTGAAACGATTATATAGTTCACCAGTGCGCAAAACACTACCCAGACAATAGTAATCATAGCATGAATATTTGTATAATAGCATGGGTCCAATCCTAATGCGGACTGGTATAAAGTCTTGTTTTATTCATGATCAATGATCGATTGATCCTCTGTTTCAGGTCTTGCTGCAATGAGCAGGTTAACTCAACATAACAGGCTTCAACAATTAGAGTTCAACTCTGAAGACAGATCGATGGATTGGGATGATATTGAAATATAAGAAGATAATTAGAGGCAAATATTTCAGTAAAACATTGGAGCAGACAGCCACATCCTGATGAGCCTGATATTAAAATGTCAATTTTATAATTTATCTGATATTCTCAAACCTGTAACTGGTCACAAACAGTTAGCATTTCACCAACTTGTTAGCAAATTTTATTTTTTGGTTTATGGTTTCCAAACGGGGAGGAAAAGAACTCAATTGGCGTGCCGTGGTATTTTAAAAGAGCATGTGGGTCCTCGATTGATTTGGTGTTGTGACTCGATTATGTGATTCTAAATAAGTTTATTCGAATTTGAAACAGACCCTGCAGCCCTGCACCAAAGTGAACCATGACAATTCATTTATGGTGGTGGGGCTTGCGATATTCCTCTCACGAACATGATTTTTTGTTGGGGGTTGTATGGCTCTTTTCTGTGATGAACAATGAATGAAATGTCCTAAAACATCTAATTGATGGCCTAATGCGGAAAAAACTCCATATTAGCCGTTTGTCTTCTTCTTTCGAAGTTTCCGTGGATGCAGTTTCTTGCCCTGGGAATGTAAAGAAACGGGAAAGATAAAAGGTCTTCTCGCTGCTTGTCAAAATGGAACTTTTTTGCATTATTTTGATCTGTTGGCCGAAATATATAGATTTCTTTACCATCTTCTCAGTATTTTACTGCTTTCCTTTTAAAAGGACCATCCATCTTATGAAAGGGAATACCTCTATTTGAAGGTACTTGTGCATGGGAATTTAAGGGATTAGAACAGAACTAAGTTAACCACTCCTCGATAGGGAAAGGAAAGGTAGGAGCACGCCAAGAGACAAGTAGAACGGGACGACATAGTTGAAGACTTGTAGCATGTCAACATGTACGATGTCAACTGTCAGATCAAATATATTTTTTTAACATTTGAGAGAGAAGAGGAACATTTCCTCAAAAAGTGATCATATATTTGCAGTGTGAAATTATACAAGCCAGTGTAATCAAAACTTCACTAATTAAAAATTTTTATCGTTCTCTGAAGTTGCAAGACCTTGTACTCTTGCTTTGTACCCCTCAGTGCAGCTCAGATATTGAGTATTGACAATCACCGGCACAAATCATTTCATACAATTCCACAATTCAATCAAATTTAGGTTGTTGAGTTCTCTGATGCATTACAACGAATTTCTGGCCGAGCGTGGCTATGAATGGCCTCAAAGGCCTGAAAAGAAGCTTCCGAGAATCCCATTAATGCCTGAAATACATTGGGAAGGCTAGTTTTTAGATTGTTCAAAGTCATGCTCTTGCTTACTTGGATTGAGTTTAGATGTTTGCCCTCCTCCGTATCAGCTCGCTTCTTTAAGGCTTCAATTTTGGCACGCTTCATGGATAAAGGATGCTTGGGACTCAGAGTGGAGTTTACGTCTAAAGTTGCTACACTTCCCTCCACCTTTTTCTCCATCTCGGTAAGTGACATTAACTCCTTCTGCAACCTTTTCTCAAGCTTATCAGATTTTTTTTGCTGTTTGTGTTCCTCAGCCTGCTGTTGGATTATCGATTGGATTGCCAACAAAAAGCTCTTAATGGCATCTGAAGCTACCTGCAAGCACAGCAGATTTGTAAGAGATAACTACAAATGATAGAACATAGGAAATACTTTAACTAATGGGCTGCTTGTCCAATATATCATGGAAAAGATTACCTTATCAGGTAATTTTTCAAGACCAAGTTGCCATTCTTCACAGAGCCTACGAACTGCAGATAAGCAACGATTCTGCTGGTGGTCATCCACAAGGCAATCAGTAAGTTGGATCCACCCGTCTAGTGTTCTTACATACTCTTGCTGAGATTTTATGAGCTTACAGAAGCTGTAATACCAGAAAGAAACCTCTGTTTCAAGCTGAGCAGTAGCCTGACGATGGGATTCAGTAGTCAGGTCCATTCCTAAATTATCAGTGAGATGATTCAACTGCTGTGAAATATGGTTCTGAGCTTGATGAGATTTGTACATCATTTTCCACGACTTCATCAGCCTGTAATTGGGAAGATTAGACAATTTGAGCAAATTCAATCTTATAAACTACATAAATATAAACCATGATTCAATCTTCCCAAGTTGAACAAGAAAAAAAAAAAAAAAACCTCCCATCAGAAAATAACTAAGGCTTATTGATAATTTCACTCGGAAACAGAAACAGGATATGGACGAAAACAGAAGTTAAAATTATGTTAAAGAAGGATTCACCATACACTTCTTATGGTTTTTTTCTTGAATTCTGGATATACAAACACCCTTTGAAAGTTCCTCCGAAAATAAGGGTCAGGAAAGAAATCAAATCATTTTAAATTATTTTGGATAATGAATTGTGAGATTTTTGGAGCATCCAAACAATTATTTCTCATTCTCCATTCAGGTATCACCAAACCCATTAAAAAAATTAAATTATGTAGCACAACAACCAAAATTTACCCCGAAGTTAGTGCAACAAGCTGGGGGTAAAGCTCCTCATCAATAAGCCCCAATATAGATGAACAGGCCGAGCTTATTGAATGTTGCAGGTGTCTTATGTGAGCCTCCAGATTCTCAATACTTGATCGGATTTTCTCAGTCTTGGTCCAGTCATGGTTTCCATCCTGCTTTTGCAGCAACATCAATTTCCTTTCAAGCTCCAATTTGGTAATTTCTTCTTCCTACAAACGTTATTATCCGTAAGAATACAAATACTTGTGCAGAATCTAATATGGAAATAAAAACCGAGGCAAAACATAGTCATATAGTCCTCTAGTCATCATACACAATACCGATAAGCATTGACAAAATTCTGATATTGCCACCAAAACCATAAACATAATACATAAAGGAATAGGAAGATCCAAAGGGAACAAAAATTTGATGGAGAAACCACAATCAAATAGTAAATTCTAATAATTCAAGTATTAACGCAATGGCCAGGCTAAGTATCACTCTTGCCTTTACTTCCTTGTAAAGATTCTTCTCTGCAACGTATAGCTTATCAAGAGTAAAGCAATGAGCTCCAGGCTTGCATGGTTCACTAGATCCACACTGAACAGCATCTCTTGCAAACTGAAGGGGCTTAGAGGACCAGCTCCGTGATAATGCACTAAAAACCTTTGCAGAATTGCTCCTCTTCCCTGTGGTATGGACATGTTCATAAATAGTTAGTATTTAGCAAAATGCAGCTACCAGATACTGGCTATTTGATGCTCAAATCACTTACTACAAGGTCAAACAATAATAAACAAAGCAAAGAATTCGTTAGAATTCACTGTGAGGCCTGAACTACGATTCATATTGCCAAGACAGTAAAAAGAACAGAAAGCATGAAGGCAAATCTAGCTCCACCTTTGGTTGATATTTGAAGGTAAATTAGTAAATAGCAAGTTATAGAAATTTTGAAGCTCTTATGTACTTGCAACAGCAGTCAATTGCATCTTATAGAACTTCCCATCGTAGTTTTGACCATCAAAAAACAAAGAGCAAATAAACATAGGAAATAGATGGACATAAATAACAAATTGTTGAAAGGTTTGCTTACTTTTGTTTTCATTGAGTTTCCATGGAAGAGAATTGCCCCCTATGTTGATGTCTGTAAAAACAGCTATTTCCTTTCCACCAGCAGATGCTTTCAAAAAACAGTCATCCAATTCCTTTATAATTCCCTCCAACGTCTTGTTCTTCGATACTACCATGGCTACATCTGTAGAGTCTTTATTATACCAGCTCATCGTTGATGAGTTATCATCAACAATTTCCCCAGGCTGAGGTTTCTCAGAGAGAGGACTTATTGCAGTATTTTCAACGAGCTCCTCTCCCTGGTTTTCATCCTCAAACTCCATCTTACTCTCTGCCCAATTTTCCTCCTGAACTGTTTCTATAGTTTCACTCTGTTTTGGATGATGGAGAGGTGATGTGGGCTCAAAAAGGCCCCAATAATTCCATGATGAGCTTGCAGTAGGAGGTGGTGGGGTAGAACAATCATCCTGAATAATCTCTATGCTTTCTTCTTGGGCAGCTTCTGCTTTACCATTGTCACAGGCCTTTCTTGCATCAGGGCTAAAAGAAGGTGGTGGTGGGGGAGGAGGCAATGGGGGAGGTGGAGAGGGAGGAAATGTCAGGCCATAAGAGGTATTTTCAAGTTCCAACGAGTCCGACTCAGTAAACTGTTTAAGAGTTACACCAGTATTCTTCAATGCCCTCAAATATGCCAACTGGGCATCTGCAAATTCTCCTCTATATCCCACCAATTGTTTCATAAGCTTCTTCCTTTCCTTACAAACCTGCACCCTCCCTTCTTTATCGATCCTTGAAGCAACACAGCCCATTTTGTCAATCAGGGATCATAAAGTATTTGCCTTCTCTGCTTTAATCTGCACGTAGAATACAGTAAACACAAAAGCAAACTCAATTTTCTACACCATAAATGCTGCTTATGATGATGAATAAATGAAAGTGAGGTCCCATCAAATTTCTAAGGTTGATCAAATATTCTGATTCCATTAAGCTGAAATGATCACAGTGACAGAAAAAAGAACAACACAAAGCTCTCTAAAAGCCCAATTCGCAATTCTCATACATATGCATTCCTTTCCTGGAAATTCAAAGACCTCAAATATAACAGAAACCATGGCAAAGAGATCAATCAATCTCAAGATCTCTGCAACTAACAAATTAACAAAAAAGCAGCAAATTACTCAGGAAGGAGTGATTTCCACTCTTGTAATCTAGTTCCCTAGGCTAAAATGACACTCATAACCACAATTGTTGCTTCTATATGAACTTCATAGCTGACTTTTATGGTGATCAAAGACCTCATGGAAGACAGAAGAAAAAGACAGCAAACAAGTATAGTGAACCAGTTTCTTGATATATTATCAAATCATCCACCTGCCCTTCGACTTGATGATTCTAACAGGGTTTCTCAGCCAAAAGATGATCTTTGTAACCAAAGATCAAAACTTCAAACCCAAAAATTCTCACACCAGATACATTTTCAACGTCTGCTGATTCAGATCCTCAGACAAAAAAAAAAAAAAAACAAATGAACCCAGCTTCAAAAATCTTCATAGCTGAAACTAAAGCTGCAATAAAACAACAAAGAAACATATTTTAAGACAAAAAAAAAAAGGGGTCTTAGTAAAATATATTTGAGTAACATTTAAAAGAATAAACGACAAGAAAACAATGTGACTGCAATAGAAACTGTCAGAGACAGGAACTAAAACAATAAAAACAAAAGGAACCAATATACCTTATTACTGAAACAAAGATCTTTATGTTCTGGTTTGGGAAACGTTAAAACCCAAAACAGAAGGGAAATGAGAGCAATGCTTTCAAAAAAGTTGAAGGTGATAAAACTTGTTACTAAAACTTAAACCCCCACCAAGAACAAACTTGACAGATCTCTTCTTTGCTTAGCTTTTTCAAAGAGAAAGATAAAGAAACGAAAGATGGGTGAGCAGTGTAGTTAGTAGTGAGCTCGACACCCAATGACAGACCTTAATAGAATAACAGAAGCATCCAAAGCAAAGAGAGCCGAGAGATGGGGCATTTTAGCAACCAAGTTCCACCATTTTTTTTTTCTTTTTCTCCTTTCCTACTTATTTAAAACAGAAGCCCTTTCCACGCTAGCATGAGTGCCTGCCGTGAAGGATGACTATTATTACGTTTGAGAAAAAGGTCCATGACAATTATTATTGGTTTAGTTTGATTTGATCTATTAATTTTAAATTTTTTATATATTATTTTAATATAAATTTTAATATATTTAAATAATTTTAAATATAAAATAATAATTTTTATTTATAAAATTTAAAAATATATATATAAATAATTTTTAATTCTATTATTTTTTAGTTTTTGATTCAAAATATAATTTATATTTAATATATATATATTTAATATTTAAATTTAATTCGAAATAATGTGAATATTATAATTTTGAATTGATTTTTATTTTTATAATAATTTTCTTAGCCCTAATCATTTCAATTGACAAACAAAAAATGTAACAAACGATTGAGAACTATCTTTACATTTAAATAAAGAAAATTATATAAATATCAATAACTCGTTCAGTCGAAATAATGCTTTTTTCAACTGCTGAATAAAAAAATAAAATTTTTTTAAGATTTAAAAATGTTTTAATTTTATTTTTTGTTACTCTCTTGTGGCAAAAAATAAACAATTCTTTTACTCGTGTAGGAAAAAAAAAAAGATTGGTGAATACATTTACTCAGTAAGGTGGTGCTGTATTTAATGTCACTAAATTTTATTCACCAACATAAATTTATTAACAATTTAAAATATATGTTGGCCAAAAACAAATATAGTTTCAATTTATCATTTTTTTTTTGTTGTTTATTAACTTCATTTTTAACTATAAAAACATTTTTTTTTGTTTTATTGGTTTTCATGTACTATATAAAGATCACAGTAATAATGTATTTTATTGGTAAAATATTAATTTTTTTATTTTAATAGCCTCAAATATATATATATATATAAAAAAAAGAAATCATTTTTAAGGTATGTGCCACGTCGGAAAGTTTAAGAAAAGATTTAAAGTTGAAGGTAGTTTGATAAGTTCAACTGGTTCAACCAGACAAAAGGAAATCCAACTTCCAAACTAAAGGCCCGACCAACGAACCAGCTTTTAAGGATTTGTAAAAAAGGCATATCATTTCTAAAAATACCTTCCTTTTTTTTTTTGACTAATGATAATGATTTGTCCTCTGTCCTATAATTTCCCCTTTCTTCTCTCATTGTCTTCTCGCCTCCTATTTTTTTTAATTTCATGACATTTGACATAAACTCTTTTGATTCCGGAGCTTCTTTTAAAATTTAATAAAGGATAAATGGATGAATAAAATATATATATATATATGGTGGGAGATTTATCAAAAATCTATTGCTCTCATTTTTATTTTTTAAATTATTACAAAAATTTAAACTCAACAGTTTGTTGTTGGGCTTGGTTCTGTCTTTGGTCTAGACTTTAATTTGGGCGGAAAGAGCCTTGGTTCAATGAGTAATGTTTCTATTCTACGCTTTTTTTTAAATGAATTTTTGTGTCTTTTCTGCGGTATTTTAATTAGAGGTGTAATCGAGTCGAGTCAAATCAATAAAGTAAAAAGTTTAAGTTCAAGCTCGACTCTCAACTCACAATTCAATACTCGACTCGAATTAGATCGAATTTTATTTTTTTAGTTCGAACTTGATTCGTGATCAAAATCGAACTACTCGAGTTCATTCGATTAAACTTGATTAATATGTAAAAATAAACTCGATTTTTATATTAAACAAAAACTCGATTATTTGTGCTGAACTCAAATTCAAATTCGAGATATTTTATCAATTAAAATAATAAAAAAATATTTAAATATAAAAGCTCGATTAGGTTCACGAACTACTCAAATCATGTATAAAAATACTTGAACTCGACTCGATCGATGAATCGAGTTGTTCGAGCTCGAATTCGATTCGATAATAATAAAATCGAATTCAAATTTTATTCGAATCGAATCTTAATAATTTACGAGTACTAATTTATCATTTACACTCCTAATTTTAACCAATATCTAATAAATAAGAATGATAAAATCACCTTTTAGGGTGTTTTATTTTTGAATAAATGAATCACAATGTTCTAAGAAATAAAAATGATAAAAGCTTGTATTACCACTTGCATTTATTATATAAAAATGTTTTAATTAATGTTTTATATTACATGTTATGTAAACATATCATTTATAATTATTATAATATATTTAATTAATAAAAATTTAACATTGTATAATGTTAATAAAAAAATTATACCGAATCCATTTTCTTAAGTCGTAGATTCAAATTTTTTTGTTATAATTATTATATTATAAGATTATAATAAATAGAATTATAAGTGAAATATTTAAATTATTAATATCGTATGGCAACATACCTTGGACAAATAGAAAGAAAACAAAGTACTACTCTTTATAATGTTATTAGTATAAATTCAATATACAGAATACATACATAAGTATGTGGCTTAATAATATGTATTCTTTAAGTAAAAGAGTAAAATTTAATTTTTTTAATTAAAAATTGAAAATAATATGTAAATTACCATTACATCCTTTAAATAAAAAATATTTAAAAATAACATATAAACAAGAAATCAAATTATGATGATAATTTCGACTAATAGCAGGGAAATTGACAAAGTCATGAGATAGGTAAAAATTAACTCTAACTTCATCTAATTAAGTTGGTAAAACAATGCAGTAATTCTCCACGATTTACTGTGAGAATCGTAGACTGACAGAAACAGGAAGAATTGAAGATGGAATTCAACCAATAAATTTCTGCCTGACTTTAAAGACTCGGCAAAGACAAGACAAAAAATCTAATCTAGTAGTCCTTTTAAAAAAAATCAACTCAATTCAAGAGAAGTTTCCTCTTCGCTCGTCATTCGCCAGAAACGTTTCGCTTTTTTTCAAATCTCCGTTTTTCTTCGTATTTATCGAAGAAAAGTAGAAAAAAAAAAAAAAAAGGAAACAGGAAGAAGAAAGAAAAAGCGTCTCCATCCCCGTTTATAATTTATTTATATGTAAATAAAATCCAATTTTTATCTTGGAACTCTTGCTGCGTTCCTTTCCCTCGGCATTTTATTTTATTTTATTTCATTTTTGGATCTGAATTTTAAAAAAATTAGATCTACAATATACTTTGAAAAAAATAAATCCAAAAATGGACAATGGAGATTTAGAAGGAGGCGGAGACGAAGCGTTTCATGGAAAAGGCGGCCGCAAATATAGGCCTGTGCGGCCTAACGATCGGGCCGTTCTCGAGATGTCCTCCATGGATCCTGGATCTTCCTCCTCGGATTCCAAATCTTCTATCAGGTAATCTCTCCTCTCTCTTTCTCTTTTGCTGAGAGTTTTTCTTTTTTTTTTTTTAATCATAGTCTATAACTATATATATTTTTGGCAGGAAAATTAAAGTAGGAACGCAGGGGAACTTGGATTCCGATGGAAGGGAAGGTTCGATTCCTGATAATGGTGGAGCCAATGGTCCCCACAGGGAACATAAGTTGGAATTGTTTGGTTTTGATTCTCTTGTCAGTGTCCTTGGTCTCAAAACGTAAGTGCTTTGTTTTCATTAATGCTTATGCTCTGATGTTTTTGCTCAATGATTAGAAGATGTTAGTAATTGCTGATTAATGTATCGAACTGTAATTCATTATGGAATAATTTGCGGTGGCTGGACAATTTTTCTTTACATCTGCTTTTTTGAACTTATCATTAGTATCTGCTTTTGACTTGTTTTACAGTATGACAGGAGAGCAAATTCCGGCACCCTCGAGCCCTAGAGATGGTGAAGATGTTTCCATCACCAATGGGCATCCAAAAGTAATCTATCTTTTCACTTTAGCATCATCGATCACTTTAATACCATCTTTCATTATTTGATGTGTTTTATCATCAAAATCAGTGTTGTTACGCTTGAGCAAAAGATAATAAGCTACCGGGCATGGATAAAATAAGAATTTGTTGAAAAATACCAGTGATATTATGGTATTACCCTTTTTTTAGTTTTTGAGTTTTTCTGATTTCGAGTTTGATGAAAGAACAAAATGGTACTTATTTAATTTCCTTTTGGCAAGGCATTTATGTCAATCATGTCTTACTTGTTCTAAATTCTGTTGAAGGAGTATTTAGAAATTAATTTATGTGGAATGTTGAAACAAGGAATTTGTACCTTTGTTTAATTTCCTTGAATCACTGCTTGCATTGTCAATTATGTCTGACTCGGTTGAAATACTAGCAAGAACTGAGAAATTTTGTTATGTGCAACGGGTTTTGAAGCACTATGTGTCAGATCATTCTTTTTTTTCTTGTCCTCTTTTTTAAAAAATACTTAGAAAAACTGTACTTCTCATGCTGTTCCATGTTCTGTGCATACATCATGCAGCCCTCTGATGCTAAAATGGGTACAATGATGGGGGTATTTATCCCATGCTTGCAAAGTATTTTGGGTATTATCTACTATATCCGATTTTCTTGGTAAGTTCTATCTCCTGATGTTAATTTTTTTAACTTGTGCATCACCTTTATTTTGTCTTAGTTTCTATGTGCAGAAGTTCATGTGCAAATGTAAATTGAATCTGTGCTTTGTTGCTAATTGATCGTGCTGTTTTTGAATTTTAAGCAGAGCTTCTTTTCAATAATTTGAATTTCATAAGACATTGTTGTGTTATATTTGATATATGCTCTACGGACATATCAAATATGCCTTTTGTATAAGAAAAGGATTAGCTTGGGCTTTCAGTCAAGAAAGAGAGAATCAATTCTGACTTATGCCCTTGACCTGTAACATATGCAGAAAAATAGGTAGATTTTGTAATTTTGGTTGCTAAGGTTCATTTATGAGAATTGCAGGATTATTGGCATGGGTGGCATTGGCGACTCACTCCTGCTGGTATCATTTTGTGGTCTGTGTACTTTCTTGACAGGAATATCATTGAGTGCTATTGCAACTAATGGTGCAATGAAGGTACACCTTCTTTATAATTATATATCCATGACAGTCATTTTTCAGTTCACATGTGAGTCTGATATCATAGACATTCTGATGTCTTAAGTGGATGATTTACTTTGGAGTTAAATTCTCATGTTGTTACCTTGATTTTTGAGATTTCTTTCATTAAATAATTGTGCTCCGTAATTGTAGTGATTTTCTAGTTAATTACTGCTAGGGTGGTGGTCCATATTATCTCATTGGTCGTGCCCTTGGTCCTGAGGTTGGAGTTAGCATTGGGTTATGTTTCTTCCTTGGCAATGCAGTTGCAGGTGCTCTGTAAGTTTATATTCTGGTTCTTTCCTCTTTTTTTTTTTGTTATTTTTTTTATTTTATGATACTATTCTGTGCATAGGTCAACGATGCAATATAACAGAATTGCTTACCATGAATTCTGCTACCTTGAAAGCTTAATGAGTTTTTA